>NC_084561.2:23641323-23848823 GCF_033978685.3 Nerophis lumbriciformis | reverse complement strand
TTTACTGAATATGAACAAGCACTGTTTTTTAATATTATGTGATAATGACTTTTATTCTGTATTTTGTGTGTTTTATGTACTGTATGTGATTGTATGTCTACTTGGACGTTGGAGTCTGCAATAAAGCTTGATTGATTGATTGATTGATTAGTTACATAATTCACATTATGAAAACAAAGTGTAACTGCCAAAAAGGAAATGACTTGAAGAACGTTTCAGTTATGGAAATCCCAGGTTTTGTTTGCTAGTAATGTTAAAATGTAAATGCAAGGATCTGCCAATGTGTTTACCGTGGTCTAAGTTCCTCTATACAACACGAGCACTCTAGGGTTTTAGGAATTTGCTGTAAAATTGTTTATCTCCCAAGTTTTGAACTGAACTCAGGGGCCACTATGGTGTCCCCAGGCTGCCAGTTGAATAGCCCTGCTCTAATGACAGCCAATATAAGAGCTGTTTTTTCTTGATTTGCAATAGTATGTTTGATGCGGCCCTTGCAATGGTAGCACATACGACTGTGATAAACGTCTTAATGTTCGGTCCAGTGAATGTCACATGACACAAAAACACAGTCACAAAGAGGATGCTCATCTTGAACAACCTCAGAAAAAGCTTCGACTCCACAACTTCTTGCTAGAGCAAACCATTGTTATGTGACATTGCAGGCGTACCTAATGAAAAGGTCTGATACTATATACTGAAACAAGCTGATTTTTACATACCAAAAACACCTGAGACAGCTTCAAGTAAGAGTAGAACACCACTGTGAACCTTAGAGGGCACTACAGATTCCAAAGGGAGAACGAGAAGCAACTATGTGATGCTAGAAGTAGCCACAAGATGGCAGTGTGTTACCACAGCACACAAGATGTAGTGTGCAAGACGTGCCAGCAGGTGGACCACAGAATTAGGAAAAGTGCTCAAATGGTATTTCAGTGTCTTATAGGGTTTTACATAATATATTTCCATTTTTATTTGTATTTCATTCATTCAATATTAAATGAAAATAATTAACATTAAAATAACTTATGAATGAAAAGAAGCAGAAAGAAGTCTCAACTTATACATCATTTTATCAGGTTAGATGTTGTAACATATATACAGTATATACTGTATATATATATATATACTGTATATATATATATATACTGTATATATATATATATATATATATATATATATATATATATATACCGCAATTCCATTAAGCATATATATTTATCTCTAGCATTTCACATTTAAGAACAAAAACTCATCAAATTACACATTGACCACTGTGTGTTTATTTTATTTTGTTTTCTGATTTCAAGCAGTATATCATCTGCAAACCAGGGCGACTGAAATACACACGTTTTATCTTCATTTTCGAGAAAATAAATACAAATGGTGAATTGGACTCTGACAATTGCACTATGATTTAATTGGGGTGATTAAAAATTAGTCACTTTGCCGGTTTGGAGACAGGCCCCTGGCATTAACACTCTATGCGATTGTTTAGGGCCACAATATGTGATTATTGATAGTAAATACATAGCTTCACATAACTTGTTTAATATGAACAATACATTATTTCTTAATATCTAATTATAAACTTAATTGTACTGCATTTTTGTTGGGGTTTTTTACGCACACACTACCATAGTCAAATCTACTTCGGGTCGCCAAGACTAACACAGAAAACCCTCGTTTATCACTATGTTTTGGTTCCTGACCTTTTTTAAATGAATTCCTGGTAAATAGAAATGATTGTATATAAATTGAATACGTTTATAGCGAGAGCATGAACAACCTCTTTATCCCAAACACAATTTGTTTAAGGCCACAAAAAGCCTAAGGTCGTGGTTCTACAAACCCTGTTTCCATAGGAGTTGGGAAATTGTGTTAGATGTAAATATAAACGAAATACAATGATTTGCAAATCCTTTTCAACTCATATTCAATTGAATATGCTACAAAGACAACATATTTGATGTTCAAACTCAAACTTTATTTTTTTTTTGCAAATAATAATTAACTTAGAATTCCATGGCTGCAACACGTGCCAAAGTAGTTGGGAAAGGGCATGTTCACCACTGTGTTACATGGCCTTTCCTTTTAACAACACCCAGAAAACGTTTGGGAACTGAGGAGACACATTTTTTAAGCTTCTCAGGTGGAATTCTTTCCCATTCTTGCTTGATGTACAGCTTAAGTTGTTCAACAGTCCGGGGGTCTCCGTTGTGGTATTTTAGGCTTCATAATGTGTCACACATTTTCAATGGGAGACGGTCTGGACTACAGGCAGGCCAGTCTAGTACCCGCACTCTTTTACTATGAAGCCACGTTGGTGTAACACGTGGCTTGGCATTGTCTTGCTGAAATAAGCAGGGGCGTCCATGGTAACATTGCTTGGATGGCAACATATGTTGCTCCAAAACCTGTATGTACCTTTCAGCATTGATGGCGCCTTCACAGATGTGTAAGTTACTCATGTCTTGGGCACTAATACACCCCCATACCATCACAGATGCTGGCTTTTCAACTTTGCGCCTATAACAATCCGGATGGTTCTTTTCCTCTTTGGTCCGGAGGACACGACGTCCACAGTTTCCAAAAACAATTTGAAATGTGGACTCGTCAGACCACAGAACACTTTTCCACTTTGCATCAGTCCATCTTCGATGAGCTCAGGCCCAGCGAAGCCAACGGCGTTTCTGGGTGTTGCTGATAAACGGTTTTCGTCTTGCATAGGAGAGTTTTAACTTGCACTTACAGATGTAGCGACCACCTGTAGTTACTGACAGTGGATTTCTGAAGTGTTCCTGAGCCCATGTGGTGATATCCTTTACACACTGATGTCGCTTGTTGATGCAGTACAGCCTGAGGGATTGAAGGTCACGGGCTTAGCTGCTTACGTGCAATGAGTTCTCCAGATTCTCTGAACCCTTTGATGATATTACGGACCGTAGATGGTGAAATCCCTAAATTCCTTTCAATAGCTGGTTGAGAAAGGTTTTTCTTAAACTGTTCAACAATTTGCTTACGCATTTGTTGACAAAGTGGTGACCCTCGCCCAATCCTTGTTTGTGAATGACTGAGCATTTCATGGAATCTACTTTTATACCCAATCATGGCACCCACCTGCTCCCAATTTGCCTGTTCACCTGTGGGATGTTCCAAATAAGTGTTTGTTGAGCATTCCTCAACTTTATCAGTATTTATGGTCACCTTTCCCAACTTCTTTGTCACGTGTTGCTGGCATCAACTTCTAAAGTTAATGATTATTTGCAAAAAAAAAATAAAAAATATTTATCAGTTTGAACAACAAATATGTTGTCTTTGCAGCATATTCAATTGAATATGGGTTGAAAATGATTTGCAAATAATTGTATTCCGTTTATATTTACATCTAACACAATTGTCCAACTCATATGGAAACGGGGTTTGTAGTTAATTAATCTTGCTGATATTTTTTCTGACTGAGTACAACTCTGGGTGTTCAAAAACACACATCAAGACAATTTTAGATAAAGACCAAAAAAACAGACATGACGCCTTAAAACTATTTTGAAAGTAAGTTCTAAAATTAGAACGGGAAGAGGAAGATCAGAGGAACAGATCAAAAAGACGCGTTTTGAACTGGGTGACATGGAGCAAAGTAAGAAAAGCATCTCTTCAAGCATGATTTTCACCCAAAAAATGCAGGGAGAGTCAATTTTGTTTGGATAGGTTAATAGGAAACCTTGACAAAGTTCCAAAGAATCCTAACTATACGTACAGGAAGTGAACTAACCAATTAAATCTGCATGCTCAAAAGGATCATCCCTTTTGGTTAGCAGAATTTGCCTTCAACTCAACGCACTTCCTGATAAACTTTCTATTGCAGACAAAGATGGGGAGAGTGCAAATCCTTTCACCACCAGGTATTGTTTTGATCAGACGACTGACCATTGAGATATTTTCAATGAACCGTGTATGACTGATGCATGCAGGCGACTAAATTATGCATGACGCTATAAATTATGCTGATTTCCGTGTCAGGCTTTGCTTTAATGACATTGTTTTGCTTTGCTAGACGGTGTCATAAGCTGACAGGAACTTTAATAGGGCTCAGAGTTCCATGCTCGTCAGAGCCATTATACACTTAGACTAGTCAACATAGATTTCCATTTCGGATGCTAAATATGTCAATTAACAGTTGCTTGTAATATGTTTTTTTGGATTAGTTTGCTGTAGTGTTGTTCCGATACCAATATTTTTGCACCGGTACCAAAATTATTTCGATACTTTTCTAAATAAAGGGCACCACAAACATTGCATTATTGGCTTTATTTTAACTAAACATCTTAGGGTACATTAAACATATGTTTCTTATTGCAAGTTTGTCCTTAAATAAAATAGTGAACATACAAGACAACTTGTCTTTTAGTAGTAAGTAAACAAACAAAGGCTCCTAATTAGTCTGCTGATGTATGCAGTAACATTGTGTCATTTATCATTCTATTATTTTGTCAACATTATTAAGGACAAGTGATAGACAATGAATAATTAATCTACTTATAAATAAATAAATAAATACTTGTTCATTTACTGTTAATATCTGCTTACTTTCTCTTTTAACATGTTCTATCTACACTTCTGTTAAAATGTAATAATCATTTATTATTTGTTTGGATACTTTACATTAGTTTTGGATGATACCACAAATTTGGGTATCAATCCGATACCAAGTAGTTACAGGATCATACATTGGTTATATTCAAAGTCCTTATGTGTCCAGGGACATGTTTCCTGAGTTTATAAACATAATATACATTTTAAAAAAACGAAAGAAGATTTTGTGATGCCAAAAAATATCGACGTAATCATAGTAGTATCGACTAGATACGCTACTGTACTTGGTATCATTACAGTGGATGTCAGGTGTAGATCCACCAATGGTGTTTGTTTACATTTTGACGCCGGTGAGCTACGATGTGTAGTGAAGCATGTTTAGCTATTCCTCGTCCTGCAGGGATGATACTTGTAAGAAACGTACTTTATTTGTCGCCATGGAGACCAGGATTAGTGATTTAGAAGTAGCTAAAACACTGCCGACGGCGGATGGATGTTAGCCGCTAGCTCGCTTGCCATGTCTTAAAGCATCTCTTGCTGAGGGCGTTTCAGTGTTATAACTTCACCTTTATCGTTAGTTTTTAAGCTAAAATGCGTCCGTTCTCCCTTTTCTGTCTGCACACTGTGTCTGCTTGTAAGTACTCCGTGATTGTGCGCTGCCGAACATGCTCCTCTGCTCGTAAACCAGCAATGTCATGACGTGACGACGACCGGGGCGCGGGGGGGTTCAGGACCGGTACTTATTAGAGGCGGTATAGTTCTGAACATGATTCATTAGTATCGCGGTACTATACTAATACCGGTATACCGTACAACCCTAGTTTGCTGTGGAACTGTTTTTTGCTTCTGAAAAAGACACAAATATGGCGGGTTATTTTCTATGCATATATTCTATCCTCTGTCTCTGCAATGTTGTCTTAGAAGTCCAAACATTTGACTTTAGACTGACAATGCTGCTTTTCACTAAAAGGGCAAAATAATAATAATATCTATCATTACCAAGATGTTTTTATTGACATCATGGTGAAACAAGCCCCAATCACTTCTTGTAGCTTCTCCTTAGTTTGGAACCAGGTGTCATACATTGTACTGTGACACTTGTTTTTCCATATCAGTTTGCATTTTTGCAATATCATTGGGTTGAGAGTGTCGGGATTTTGTTTTCCATACTGTAAATTTGTTTTAATTGTTGTAGTTTCTGATTATACTTCTTGGCCACCGTACTTTATGTAACTTCCATTTGCGTAGCGCCACATTGTCGTGAAGTTCTACTGCTGCTTGGATGTAATTGTTGGTTTATATGATATCATTAAGTAAGACTACGTATTATGTTGAAGGAGGCAGGAAAATATAAGATTTTTCTTCATCCTGCTCCTTCTCAGGCATTGGTGTGTAAATGTATAATTGAATAATTGTAGTATAATTGTCTATCGATCAAAGATGCACATCAATGAAGGAGATACATAAAAATGAAATGAAATGAAGTTCTACTGCAGCTCTTTGGCAGGAAATTAAACATGCATGGGGGTACAGTGGACTACCACAGTGTATCACAGCACGTATACATACAGTACAGGCCAAAAGTTTGGACACACCTTCTCCTCATTCAATGCATTTTCTTTATTTTCATGACTATTTACATTGTAGATTGTCACTGAAGGCATCAAAACTATGAATGAACACATGTGGAGTTATGTATTAACAAGAAAAGGTGAACTAACTGAAAACATGTTTTGTATTCTAGTTTCTTCAAAATAGCCACCCTTTGCTCTGATTACGGCTTTGCACACTCTTGGCATTCTCTCGATGAGCTTCAAGAGGTAGTCACCTGAAATGGTTTTCACTTATCAGAGTTGATTAGTGGAATTTCCTGCTTTATCAATGGGGTTTGGAACATATTAGTACATTGTTTGATTTATTTACTTTATCCATTTCATAATTTAATTCCACATACTGATTTACTACAGGTTTTAGGTGTTGTATGTGTATATTCCTCTTCCTTTGTTCAAAATTGTTGTACCTTCTTTGGCAACAGGTATTAATTTGCTTTGTGCATAATTTTAGCAGTTTGCAAACTCACTAGATTGTGGAATTTCAATATTTTCAATTGTATAAATAAACGGTTTTGAAGGTTCTCTATTGTAGCTGACATAGGCTCCAGCACCCCCCGCGACCCCGAACGGGACAAGCGGTAGAAAATGGATGTAGTATTCTAAATGATCTTTTTTGTAACACGGTTAATGACTAAAGCATATTTTTGCAGTTATTTCGTTATATTTCTGCACAATAACTCAGATATGGTAACACTAGTGAGCAGTAAAGAATATGAAGTGATTTTTGGTCCAGTACATATTATTGATGTATTTCTTGTCACCTTATGTTTTTATATGACATTTCCAGTTCATTCTATCATCAATTATGACACCTAGAAATGAGATTTCATTTACTCTTTCAAAGTCTATTCTGTCTATTTGTATTTGTGTTTGACTTTTTCTTCTACTGTTACCGAATAGCATTATTTTAGTTTTACTGAGATTTAAGGACAGTCTGTTTTTGTCAAACCATAAATGAAGTGGCAGGATTGTCTAAGATAAACACGCTTACTGTAATTGAGCACAAACATAAATGTGACACTATTGTTCATTTTTTTAAATGTTTGTATTTTTTTTTTTTATAAATGGCTGTGATGATAATGACAATGAGGGATTTCTAATGTTGGAAGACTATGTTGGAATTCTTATTAATATTGATTGATACTGTTGTTGATATTATTCATTTTTGTTTGACTACTTTTGGATTGTTTTGTGTCATGTTTGTGTGTCCTCTCAATTGCTCTGTTGATTGCTATTGTGAATTTTGATGGGCCCGGTTTGGTTTTGGAATTGGAATTGTATTTTTATGGTATTATTGTGTACTATTTTGTTGGATTGATTAATTGAAAAAAACAAAATAAAAAATATAAAAAACAACATAATTGTCTAAATGCTGTAATCATAATTATTACAACAAACATGTATTTTTAAGTGCCATGAATAGTGCAGGAACGTATACTGTTTCAAGCAAATATCAAAATAAACTTACAGTTGAGTGTCTTTTAAGTGACAATGTAAACATCCAGCGTAAAACAATAATGTTCACTTTAGTGTTTTTCAACTTTTACTCTCTGAGAAGCAGTGTCCTCTACAGTGGACATTTATTTTTTATATCATTTTGGAAAATACTGATTGTCAGAAAAATTAACTGACAATTTTACTTTTAATAATGTAAATACCTCACAAATTGATGTTTCGCTTCGCTGGCTTCGAATATCTTTTCTGGGTGACAGTTTATCAAGTAGCTTCTCATATTACTCGTATTTCTCGCGGGGTGCAGAGCCCACGCTCTCAACGGACCCTTTCCATCCGCATTGTGATGGCGCTCGAGTTGAAGGCGCCGCACTTTGCTTTGCAGTACGCAGACTTTATTACCTACGCCAAAGAGAGTATGTTTTCACCAGGGTTTGTTAGTCTGTTGGTTAAAGTTAAAGTTCCACTGATAGTCACACACACACACACGCACACACTAAGTGTGGTGAAATTATCCTCTGCATTTGACCCATCCCCATGTTCACCCCCTGGGAGGTGAGGGGAGCAGTGAGCAGCAGCGGTGGCCGCGCTCAGGAATCATTTTGGTGATTTAACCCCCAATTCCAACCATTGATGCTGAGTGCAAAGCAGGGAGGTAATGGGTCCCATTTTTATAGTCTTTGGTATGACTCGGCCGGGGTTTGAACTCACAACCTTCCAGTCTCAGGGCGGACACTCTAACCACAAAGCCACTAAGCAGGTCAGGTTAGCAATATAATTAAAAAAGTTATAGACAGACATAGATGAAATGTGCAAAAACAATTCTTCTTATCTACTATGAACACACTTCTTCTGCACACTTCCTCTCTTAGTTCTCTTTACGGAGTTCCACGCCCCCACATTGTCTGTCACACGCTGCGCAGAGGATTTTGGGATTTTTACTTTCAGACCGGCCAACTCAAAAGTGCCGGAAAAAAACTACACTCGCCAGGTTTTCCTTTGATACCGTCACACGTCACGGCATTATTGTGTGGATTCTGAAACTGCAATACCTGTCAGAGTTTGTAGGTGCCGAACCCCAAGATGCAGAGAAGGCGGAAGGCATTGTGCGAGAAAACATGATTTAATTAAACACTATGGCAAAAAAACAAACAAAAGGGTAACAACAAAAGGCGGCACAAAGCGGAGAACAAACTTGGCTATGAACTAAAATAGCACAGAGGCTAACTGTGGACAAGAAACAAAAACACTTACTGTGACACGAAGGAACTAGGACATGAGCAGAGTGAAACAAAAGTAGACAGAGCTACAACGACAAGTATTAAGACAGGTAGTAATGACAATGACAATAATCCAGCAGTGACTGGAGGGTAGGGCAGGTATAAATAGCAGCTGGCTGATTGACACCAGGTGTGGCCAGGTGCCAATCAGCCACAGCTGAGGGGACACAGCACTCAGGGAGACAAACAGGAAACAGAACCAAAACAAGAGCGCTGACAGGAAATACTACACACACAGAGGAAAAACTAAAACACAACCAAACTGTCAGGGGAAAGCCTGACAATACCGTGGTATTTAAATATCGTTACATCCCTATTTGATAATGATACTTAAGATGCAAAAAATTGTAGTTTACTTTCCGTAATGGAAGTGATTATTATTAGCTTAGAGGAGTGGCTCTACACTGTGTATGGAGACACATAATTAGCTGGTATCTAGGACTAAAGATAAATACAGTGTCAGCCAGAGGGGATTGGCACTAAGAGGCATTATTCGGCAATGGTGGTCACATTTTCACGTAAATCGTCTGATACAGATCGGTGGCCGATCAATCGGCACATCCCGAGTGATCATAAATCATATTCAATCAGTTTCCTATCTCCCGCTGTCTGAATACACACAGAAACCCTCCTGGAAAAAGAGGGCAGTGTTATTAATCCAATCTGTGGTTGTTAAGCAGATCTTCCTTCAGCACAAGACCACACTCTATCCTACTTGACGTCAGACACAATCACGCTGGGGTAACCAGAGGGCGTACACCCTTTCAGAGATGTTGCTAAGATAACCTTAGTATGAAACAGTACAGTTCTACCGCACTACAAACTATTACAATTATAAGCATATTGCTCATTTACAGAGCTTTATAATCACTGTTTATTGGACCTGAAACGATGACACTTGGTGAGGGTTGACATAGTGAATCTAAGGCTATGTCTACATTACCCTGCATATTACCCTCTCACTCCAGAGTGGGCAAAGGTGTATATGCATGCCATGACATTCAGCAACATAAACTACTGCTATACAACTGCTATACCTCAGAGAATATCCTGAAGCCACTGAAGTCTCTTATCAAGAGAACACAAAAAATTCTAGACAAAAAGCCTTTAAGGTATCATTATTGTAACATTTTAAGTAGGTATAATATTTTGGATTTAGATAATGATCAGATATTCATGGATGCTTGCCTCATCTTTAGGCCATGTATACACTAAGTGGTTTTACCCCTTAAACGAATAATTATTTAGCCTAAACAACATGTCATCAGCATGCGACTGTGAATTGTTCTTGTTTGCGGATGACTCGGCCCTGCTGGTATCAGACAAGGACAAGTCACAGGTGGAGAAAATCCTCAGTGCTGAACTCTGTAGAACATGCACTTGGCTCGCTGACAACAAGCTATCCATACACTTGGGTATAACGGAATCCATTCTGTTTGGGTCCCACATCAACCTTAAGAAAGTCAATGACTTCACTATAAAAGTGGGTGACATTGTTATCATCAGGAAAGATGAGGTCACCTACCTAGGTTCCATTCTAGAGGCTAATCTTTCCTGTGATAAAATGTCAACTAAAGTAATCAAAAAGGTCAACCAACGAACAAGGTTTCTCTATAGAATCTCCTCTCTGGTCAACAAAAGCACCATGAGGGTTCTGGCGGGAACTCTCGTTCAACCCTTTTTCGATTACGCATGCACCTCCTGGTACCCTAGCACCTCCAAAACCCTCAAATCTAGACTCCAAACATCCCAGAACAAGCTAGTCAGATTACTTCTAGACCTCCACCCCAGATGCCACCTCACTCCTACCCACTTCTCCAAAGTGGGCTGGCTCAGGGTGGACGACAGAGTAAAACAACTTGCACTGAGCCTAGTCTATAAAATCCGCTACACCTCCCTGATACCGAAGTACATGTCAAACTACTTCCTTAACGTAAATGACCGCCATAACCACAACACCAGGGGGAGCTCCACTAACCACGTTAAACCCATATTCCGATCTAACAAAGATCTTAACTCATTCTCTTTCTATGCCACATCAATGTGGAATGCGCTCCCAACAGGTATAAAAGAAAGGGCATCTCTATCCTCCTTCAAAACCGCAATAAAAGTTTGAATGTTATGTAGTGATGAATAGCGCCTTTTAAACGTCGAAACATTGAAAGTGAGACTGAAGTTTATGCATTTGATTTAAATAAACATACCATTAATTTATTTGTAAGACCTTTCGTTGTCATGACAGGTTTGGACTTTGCTTATTTATGTTCCTGTATTTTCTATTGTTTCGCTCTTATATTCAGTTCCACTCCCCATTTGTCTACTTATGCCACAAACAGGTGTTTTTCTCACTTTTCCCTGATTGGCAATCAGGATGCTTTATATGCCAGCCCTGTTCTCTGGACTATGCTTGTATCTGTTTTTGCCATTTTGTGCACTTTCCTGTTGCACTACCTTTTTCTGTTTTTGAATACTTTTTACCTGCACTTCTCCTAACGTCTTGGCATTCTGCGGTCAAGACCAACACTACCATGACACGTTTCAAGATCTGCTACACCGGAACAGAACAGTTCATATTCATATTTTTGAGATTTAATGAGATTTTGATAGAATTAAAGACATTTTAAGGCCTTAATCAAAATTATTGGATTTTAATACCCTGTGAGTACACTGGTAATACCCCTTGGGTTTATCGTGGCTATGGTATGAAATTAAGAAAGATCGGCAGCCGAGAGCATAAAGTCAAACAAATTAAAAGTTTTGAATCTTACAGTGGTATGTCTATAAAAATGCATATAACAGGGAAACCTTTTTTTTTAGCCTCAAAAAGACTGAGTGTTCTTTTTTTACAGTTACAAATTGATTTAGTAAATTTAACTTGGAAATGTGATGTAATCTCAGCTCATTTCATTGATCTATTTTGTTAATCGGGTGATAATACACGGAAGTCTGGTGACAGCAACACATACGGTTTAAAACATTTTTTTTGTCTCACTCGTACTTCCATTCAGTGGGGTGTGAAACAATTTATGTCCCCTAATGGAGGGCTTGAAGAGAGAAATAGTCGAGAACCTCTCCACCAATGCGAGTTTTACTACCGTTAAATTTGTTATCAGCAGGTACCAGCAGCAATGCACAGAGGGTGTACAGAATGCTGGTACTACAAAAGACCAAGTCTAACGAGGATAACAATATTCCCTAGAATACAGCATCATGCACATACTGTATATACAGTTGTGGTGAAAAGTTTACATACACATGTAAAGAAGGTTGTCCTGAAGAATTTGGAGGTAATCCTCCTTTTTCATTGTCCCATTTACTGTCTGTAAAGCACCAGTTCCATTGGCAGCAAAACAGGCCCAGAGCATAATACTACCACCACCATGCTTGACGGTAGGTTTGGTGTTCCTGGGTTTAAAGGCCTTACCTTTTCTCCTCCAAACATATTGCTGGGTATTGTGGCCAAACAGCTCATATTTTGTTTCATCTGACCACAGAACTTTCCTCCAGAAGGTCTTATCTTTGTCCATGTGATGTCAGATGAAACAAAAATTGACCTGTTTGGTCACAAAACCCAGCAATATGTTTGGAGGAGAAAAGGTGAGGCCTTTAATCCCAGGAACACCACACGCACAAGCAAGGTGGTGGTAGTATTATGCTCTGGGCCTGTTTTGCTGCCAATGGAACCGGTGCTTCACAGAGAGTAAATAGGACAATGAAAAAGGAGGATTACCTCCAAATTCTTCAGGACAACCTAAAATCATCAGCTCGGAGGTTGGGTCTTGGGCGCAGTTGGGTGTTCCAACAGGACAATGACCCCAAACACACGTCAGAAGTGGTAAAAGAATGGCTAAATCAGGCTATAATTAAGGTTTTTGAATGGCCTTCCCAAAGTCCTGGCTTAAACATGTGGACAATGCTGAAGAAACAAGTCCATGACAGAAAACCAACAAATTTAGCTGAACTTCACCAATTGTGTCAAGAGGAGTGGTCAAAAATTCAACCAGAAGCTTGTGGATGGCTACCAAAAGCGCCTTATTGCAGTGAAACTTGCCCAGGGACATGTAACCAAATATTTACATTGCTGTATGTATACTTTTGACCCAGCAGATTTGGTCACATTTTCAGTAGACCCATAATAAATTCATAAAAGAACCAAACTTCATGAATGTTTTTTGTGACCAACGAGTATGTGCTCCAATCCAAACTCAAGACAGCCATGACATTATGTTCTTTACAAGTGTATGTAAACTTTTGACCACGACTGTATGTACTTTACTGTATGTGTTACTGAGTGAATACATTCAAAAAAGTAGGCCCACTTTTCGTTAAGCTTCACATACCCAACCCAGGAGTGGCGGCGGTAGCAGAAAGGGCTTATAGGAACTTCCAGACTGGTTGACACCTTCATCATATTCTTGCTTGAAAAAAATACACGTTTCTTGTTCTTGGTAGGTCTCAGCTCTGTGACTTACTTGGTTTGATTCATCTCTGGTGAACGAGTAAGACGCTTTTTAGTGAACAGATCTTGTTGATGTCGATGCATCCTAGAGTCCCACGGTTGACCGTCACAAGGTAGTCTCATGAGGGCAGATGGGTTAGCCCATGGCTCTTCGCTGTGAAGCTGCTCTGGAGCTCAACAAAGCAGCAAGAGTTCACAGAACATCACAATCAATATTCTCTCAAATCACCTCTCAGGTGGGGGCAGGCAGGCAGCTTTCAGTGCCTAAAAAGTGTTCGGACAATTTTCCAACAATCCTCATTGAGTTCTTGAGTGTAAGGACGGAATATTTCAGCCTTGAATGCCAAAAGTGATGACCAAACACCCTTAAAAAACAGACTAATGCAAAGAGTACATAGAAGTAGAATAAGCTAGTCTAGTCTTCATCAGAGCATCCATCCCATTCCTCGAGCATGTTGTCCGTCCTTCTGAAATTGACACTGTTCCTCATACTTGTACTGTTGTGGCCTCAGCTCAGGTTTGTTGGACCATGCACAGGTCACATTTCATGGCTGATCCCTGATCCCCAGCTTCGAGTAACCAAAGAATTGACTTGCATGTGCCACCAAAAACAAGTGTAAACGTGCTAAATCTGACTTTCTTAGAAACAACGGGAAAAGAAAAGTGGACGAAAGCGACAGTCCTCAAATTGAATAAATTATTCAACAGATTATTTTTAAGCACAGCGGTACCTCAACTGAATGAGAACATCCGGAGACAAATATTGCGATAGTGACCACAATGACAGGACAAACAGACACAAAATCCACACACTCAGGAACTATAGTAAGTACACAATGATGCAAGTATTCCACTTGAGACACAGCCGGTCAGTCTTCTCAAAACAGCCCAAGAAACAACAAAATGACATTTCAATTGGTTTTCTTCTCCTTGTCACAACAGTATTGTCTGTCTCGCTGTCTGTGCTGATAATAATTCCATGGTCTTACAACATGAAGCAGCAACACACTGTTTAACAAGAAAACGACAACAACGGCTCCAGCTTGCATCGGGATACACAACTTCCTCCTGGACCTTTAAAGGCCTACTGAAATGCGATTTTCTTATTTAAACGGGGATAGCAAGTCCATTCTATGTGTCATACTTGATCATTTCGCAATATTGCCATATTTTTGCTGAAAGGATTTAGTAGAGAACATCGACGATAAAGTTCTCAACTTTTGGTCGCTGATAAAAAAGCCTTGCCTGTACCGGAAGTAGCAGACGATATGCGCGTGACGTCACAGGTTGTGGAGCTCCTCACATCCGCACATTGTTTACAATCATGGCCACCAGCAGCGAGAGCGATTCGGACCAAGAAAGCGACGATTTCCCCATTAATTTGAGCGAGGATGAAAGATTCGTGAATGAGGAAAGTGAGAGTGAAGGACTAGAGGGCAGGGGGAGCGATTCAGATAGGGAAGATGCTGTGAGAGGCGGGTGGGACCTGATATTCAGCTGGGAATGACTAAAACAGTAAATAAACACAAGGCATATATATACTCTATTAGCCACAACACAACCAGGCTTATATTTAATATGCCATAAATTAATCCCGCATAACAAACACCTCCCCCCTCCCATGCATATAACCTGCCAATACAACTCAAACACCTGCACAACACACTCAATCCCACAGCCCAAAGTACCGTTCACCTCCCCAAAGTTCATACAGCACATATATTTCCCCAAAGTCCCCAAAGTTACGTACGTGACATGCACATAGCGGCACGCACGTACGGGCAAGCGATCAAATGTTTGGAAGCCGCAGTTGCGCATCCAACTCAAAGTCCTCCTGGAAAAAGTCTCTGTTGTCCCGGTTCTCCACAGACCAATGGTAAAGCTTGACTGTTATCTTCCGGGAATGTAAACAATGAAACACTTGCTGTGTTATCCGGCACAACAGTCAGGGGGTGCATTCTACGGCGGGGGTGCGTTATCCGGCACAACACCTGCCGTAATACACCGCTTCCCACCTACAGCTTTCTTCTTTGCTGTCTTCATTGTTCATTGAACAAATTGCAAAAGATTCACCAACACAGATATCCAGAATACTGTGGAATTTTGCGATGAAAACAGACGACTTAATAGCTGGCCACCATGCTGTCCCAAAATGTCCTCTACAATCCGTGACATCACGCGCAGGCGTCATCATACCGAGACGTTTTCAGCAGGATATTTTGAGCGAAATTTAAAATTGCACTTTAGTAAGCTAACCCGGCCGTATTGGCATGTGTTGCAATGTTAAGATTTCATCATTGATATATAAACTATCAGACTGCGTGGTCGTTAGTAGTGGGTTTCAGTAGGCCTTCAAAAACAACACACTTTAAGTTGCTTGTTTTAAAAAAAAGAGTGTTGTTCTCTAGTTTGAAACAGTGTTTGATTATGTAAAGGAAACAAACAAAGAGATGTATATATATTGGGGCTGTACCGGTATATGTATTCCTAATAGGAATAAAATATATATCGCAACATATATTGCAGCTTCCTGAGATAACGATATATTATTTGGTATGTAAATGAGAAACTGTTGTCTTATTTGTTAAAACAATTATTAATTTATTTGATCATTTTAATGTTAAAAGCTGGTTACTTTCTGTTGAGACATGGTTCTATCCACCCTCTGTTAAAATGTAATAAACATGTATTTATCTGCTTGGATATGTTACATTAGTTTTCGGTGATACTACAAATGTGGGTATTGCTCCAATATTAAGTAGCTACAGGGGCAATATTGGCCCAACCAATGTTGATACTGATACTTGACATCTTCAAAAACACTGAATAAATTATTTTTGATCACAATTATAATCAGACAAAAACACAGGCTGGTGTTATCATATCATTTGTTTCCTACTATTGGCTCTGATTTAAATTGTTTGGGTTTTGCCCTTAAAAACTTCCTCTGTCCAGGGATCTGTTTTGAGTTTGGAAGCAATAACAAAAATGACTAAATATTTTCTGATCATAAAAAAATATCAAAAAAGGCATTTATATTTTACATTATGTATTTATTTTTAACTATGTGTATATTTGTGACTTTTATTTTTTATTTATTTATTTTTATTGTATTTATTTCATTTACTTGCAGTTTGCGTTTTTTTTTGTTTTTATATGTTTTATGTTTTAATTAAAAAAAAATACTGAGGCTGTTTACATAAAAGTTAAGCAGTTCTGTTTTGCATTTTGTTCCCTTACTCAAACAAATTATGACCTTAAGACCAAGCTACGCACTGAACCGTGTTAATGGTGCACATTAACATCCCTAGTACATACATAACAACTGACAGCTGCACCCTCATGTTCATAACTAAAACAACAATAATAATAATGTCATGTCGTTATGTTTATTCCAAATTTCCAACCAGACATGAAGCTGTGACCTGTGCCTACAGATTGAAAATAAAATAATAGGCAGTACATATACAGTATTATTAGCATAGGATCCCAATATTATGACTAGTCACAAAGTAAAAACAATCTTGTATTCTGGAATAAAGAACACCTACAAAAGTATCAGTGTCAGGTCAAAGACTGCGTGAAGAAAGAATAGTGAGGGTGCTCAGCTGCATGTCAGTGTCTAGCAGCACTCTGGCCATCGACCTGAAGGTTCTTCTGTCTTTATTGTTCGCCACAGGAAGCTGGATTGATCTCACTGTGTTCACGTCTCAATGCTGTACATTTCCCTTCACAGGGAACCATCAGAAAGCTTTCACCTTTATACCAACAACAAATCTATACCATAATTGTCAATTTAAATCCTGTAAAATGCACTTATTAACACCCATGCATGCAAAGCCTCATGAAATATTTTTCAATTTATCTTGTATCAATTTTATCTAATTTAAACGCTCAGAGCAGGATTTATTACAATGTATTATTGACACGTGTATTTGAATAATATTGGGAACTTTGTCATAAATTTTCCTATGGTCTGCACTTCTAGCTTAAATGCATGTGAATTGATTGTCAAGGTATGATGCATGGCTGGAATAAGCAGTATAAATTGGTTTGACGCATCATGCATTGGGGTTAGGGATGGTTAACTTTCACATTAGTACCAATATGGTACCTGGAAATCGATACCAGTACTTAACGGTGCCAATTTTCTGTACTTCCATTTATATTCTAATTTCATTCACTCAATACCAAAGTAAAAAAATATTGATACAACATTCAAGTAAATCATGAATCTGCTCCACATTCACTCAAATACAACATTAGCTATTCAACTCAAAAGACTATTAAGGCCATATATTTTATTTCATAACATACAATAACAATTTAAAAAACAAAACATCAGCTTAATCAAAGTCTTATTTAATGCGTATATATATACATACAGTACAGGCCAAAAAATTGGACACACCTTCTCATTCAATGCGTTTTCTTTATTTTCATGTACATTGTCACTGAAGGCATCAAAACTATGAATGAACACATGTGAAGTTATGTACTTAACAAAAAAAGATGAAATAACTGAAAACATGTTTTATATTCTAGTTTCTTCAAACTAGCCAACCTTTGCTCTGATTACTTTTTCGCACACTCTTGGCATTCTCTCGATGAGCTTCAACCACACCTGTGAAGTGAAAACCATTTCAGGTGACAACCTCTTGAAGCTCATCGAGAGAATGCCAAGGGTGTGCAAAAAAGTAATCAGAGCAAAGGGTGGCTATTTTGAAGAAACTAGAATATAATACATGTTTTCAGTTATTTCACCTTTTTTGTTAAGTACATAACTTCACATGTGTTCATTCATAGTTTTGATGCCTTCAGTGACAATCTACAATGTGATGAAATAGTCAGGAAAATAAAGAAAACGCATTGAATGAGAAGGTGTGCCTATATATATTTATATATATCCATCCATTTCCTACCACTTATTCCCTTCGGGGTTGTGGGGGGTGCTGGAGCCTATCTCAGCTACAATCTCAGGAGCGACTTATGTGTGAAATTATTAACACATTACCGTAAAATATCAAATAATATTATTTAGCTCATTCACGTAAGAGACTACACGTATAAGATTTCATGGGATTTAGCGATTAGGAGTGACAGATTGTTTGGTAAACGTACAGCATGTTCTATATGTTATAGTTATTTGAATGACTCTTACCATAATATGTTACGTTAACATACCAGGCACGTTCTCAGTTGGTTATTTATGCCTCATATAACGTACACTTATTCAGCCTGTTGTTCACTATTCTTTATTCATTTTAAATTGCCTTTCAAATGTCTATTCTTGTTGTTGGGTTTTATCAAATATATTTCCCCCAAAAATGCGACTTATACTCCAGTGTGACTTATATATGTTTTTTTCCTTCTTTATTATGCATTTTCGGCAGGTGCGACTTATACTCCGGTGCGACTTATACTCCGAAAAATACGGTATATACAAACCCCGTTTCCATATGAGTTGGGAAATTGTGTTGGATGTAAATATAAACGGAATACAATGATTTGCAAATCATTGTATTCCGTTTATATTTACATCTAACACAATTTCCCAACTCATATGGAAATGGGGTTTGTATATAGTGCACTAGCCATTTTGTTTGGTTAAAAATAAATTACATGTGGGATTTAATACCACAAATAAAACAATACTAGAAAATACGAAATTTTAAGAAATAAATTGCCATAATATATAATCTGCTGTCAAAGGATCAGATCTTGAAGCTCATTATCTTTTATAACTATTTTGTATATATTTTATATTATATAGTATTAGAAAGTTAGACTCGATAGATGTTTAATCTTAGCCAGTGTGTACAGTATAGTTCCAGACCTGTAAGTCAGCCTGCATATTGGCCTCCTTCCTTGGTGCCGACAACAAACCACATGAGCCGCTGATCTCGCTATATGATCTGGGATGTTGTGTTGCGGTGAAAGTCACTCAAAACAGATGGCTAATGACGGTCACCACAGTCCACAATGCACAATAAAAGCAAGAAAGCTAAAAAAACGGAAAAACATTTCTGCCGGACGGGGGCGAATGCACACTCAGCGTGAGGGGGCGTGGTGAGGAGAGGTTCATTTGCATCTAACAACTTTTTATAACTTTTTATAGCTTAACCAGGACAAGACTGAAGTCTTGGTCATCGGCCCTGAGACCCTGAGAGAGAAACACATAAAACTACAATCATTTTCTTTAACTCCATCACTACAAGTGAAAAATCTGGGCCTCTTTTTCGACTCTGACCTTAGTTGTATACCACATGTAAAAAATATAACAAAAATAGTTTTTTATCATCTTGAGAATATAACCAGAGTTCGCCCAATTCTCTCTCAGGGCAACACGGAGACGCTAATGCATGCTTTTTTTTTTTACAAGTCGTATAGATTATTATAACGCCCTGCTTTCTGGTCTTCCTAAAAAAGTTAGTGCACCTTTACAATTACGCCAAAATTCAATGACACGTATCCTGACGAAAACCAGAAGCCGGGCTCACATTACACCAGTTTTAAAATCTCTGCATTGGCTCCCCGTGTGTTTCAGGATCCATTTTAAGGTTATTCTTATGGTTTATAAATGTTTTTATTGTATTGGGCCTTCTTATCTTTCAGATTTGCTTTTACCCTAGGAACCTTCCCGGGCCCTGAGATCCTGCGGCACACATCTCCTAATTATTCCCAAAGTCAGGACACAAAGTCACGGGATGGCATCTTTCTACCATTATGGAACAGTTTGCTGGAGGACCTCAGGGCCGGTCTTCCTAAAAAAGTTAGTGCACCTTTACAATTACGCCAAAATTCAGTGACACGTACGCTGACGAAAACCAGAAGCCGGGCTCACATTACACCAGTTTTAAAATCTCTGCATTGGCTCCCCGTGTGTTTCAGGATCCATTTAAGGTTATTCTTATGGTTTATAAATGTTTTTATTGTATTGGGCCTTCTTATCTTTCAGATTTGCTTTTACCCTACGAACCTTCCCGGGCCCTGAGATCCTCCGGCACACATCTCCTAATTATTCCCAAAGTCAGGACACAAAGTCACGGGATGGTATCTTTCCACCATTATGGAACAGCTTGCCGGAGGACCTCAGGGCTGGTCTTCCTAAAAAAGTTAGTGCACCTTCTCAATTACGCCAAAATTCAGTGACACGTATCCTGACGAAAACCAGAAGCCGGGCTCACATTACACCAGTTTTAAAATCTCTGCATTGGCTCCCTCGTGTGTTTCAGGATCCATTTTAAGGTTATTCTTATGGTTTATAAATGTTTTTATTGTATTGGGCCTTCTTATCTTTCAGATTTGCTTTTACCCTATGAACCTTCCAGGGCCCTGAGATCCTCCGGCACACATCTCCTAGTTATTCCCAAAGTCAGGACACAAAGTCACGAGATGGCATCTTTCCACCATTATGGAACAGCTTGCCGGAGGACCTCAGGGCTGGTCTTCCTAAAAAAGTTAGTGCACCTTTACAATTACGCCAAAATTCAGTGACACGTATCCTGACGAAAACCAGAAGCCGGGCTCACATTACACCAGTTTTAAAATCTCTGCATTGGCTCCCCGTGTGTTTCAGGATCCATTTTAAGGTTATTCTTATGGTTTATAAATGTTTTTATTGTATTGGGCCTTCCTATCGTTCAGTTTTGCTTTTACCCTACGAACCTTCCCGGGCCCTGAGATCCTCCGGCACACATCTCCTAATTATTCCCAAAGTCAGGACACAAAG
The DNA here is from genome assembly GCF_033978685.3 of Nerophis lumbriciformis. Classification (NCBI taxonomy): domain Eukaryota; kingdom Metazoa; phylum Chordata; class Actinopteri; order Syngnathiformes; family Syngnathidae; genus Nerophis; species Nerophis lumbriciformis. The sequence continues at coordinate 23,827,697 of NC_084561.2, read as the reverse complement.
TCACGAGATGGCATCTTTCCACCATTATGGAACAGCTTGCCGGAGGACCTCAGGGCTGCGGAGAATGTTTTTAAGAGCAGGCTTTGATTTGGTTTTTACCTGATATTAATAATTTTATTGAAGTCATTCGTATTTTACGTTTTATCCTATTAGTTATGCAATATCTTATTTAGTTGTATTTATTTATTTACTGTATATATTTTTTGTTTTGTTTTGTTTTTTCTATTAATCTTCTTATGTCTTACTTGTATTTTATTCTTTATAATACTCATGGTTCTTACTATTTTACAAGTTTTATTATTTTTATTCTCCAACGTTCCTCAGATGAGCCATCTGCCTCAGGGGTTATCGGCCGTGCTTGTGGGTGAGCTTTTGTGTCAGCGTCCTGGTGGCCATGGTCTGACGACCTCCTGGTGCAGATGGCTCCTGTGATAGTGTTTACTCACATGTCTCCTCTGTACTCAGCCATGCAATAATTGGTCCATATAGTTGCAAATGTGTGCATGTTGTGTGTGTGTGTGTATTTGTGTTTGGTATATGTATCCGTGCGTACGTATGTGATAATGGGGGATATGGGTCACCGGGGTATTGTTTTTAACTTTGTAAAGCACTTGGCGTTGCATTTCTTTTATGTATGAAAATCGCTTTATGAATAAAGCTTGATTTGATTTGATTTGATGATATGACCCCTTCGGGCTGTGAGTATCTATTCACTCTGAAGGTAAACAACTGCAAGATAATGTTGATGCAGACAAACTAAGACATTTTTTTTTCTGCAGTAAAATAAAACATTTGTTCTTTTTGCCTTTTTATATGCCCCTCTTGTCATGTCCGTCTGCTCGGAAGGCCGAGTTTGGTGCCATTAGAAGATAGAGGCCGAGGCAATTTCCAGGCCAGACTCCCCTGGAGATCCCAGGTTATCCAGTTACATGATTAGAGTAGTGCAGTGACGTCAAGGTGGGATCTCTGTGTGTTTAGGTATACTTCCTGTGTGCGTACAGCGGGGTAATTCTTTCTTTTAATGTGTTCTTTGTGCAGCTTGGCCCCCATGGCTACACAACGTGCGCACGGGTACACACACACACATGCAGAGGACTATGTGCAACCTGAGTACAAGAATCAGATTTCAACCACTCTCCTACGCTCGTCAGCCTTGTCTCTTGATCAACAGATATGTAGTACACAAAAACAAGCACACACAGAGGCCTTTGTCTGACAAAGGACCCCAGGGGAATTAAAATGGAGTCTCATAATTCATATGATGCCAGCACCCGCACAGGAAAACGCCGCAAGGAAGTATCTATGTCATTGGAGTTTACAAATGACAAAGATCAGAACGTCTTTCAGGAGTATCAGCACACAGCTTCTCTCTTCGGTCTCTGTTTATTCATGTTCTCCCTGGACATTCGTCACTCCTCCGTATGACGTCGACATGTCACTCAAGTCATTTCATCAAACGTGCTTCCTTGCAGTGCAGGATTTCTTCACTAAGGTATATTATTTGACTGGAAGCACTTCTATGCGAACATCCTCAATAGTAAAGTTGTACAAATGTTACCACAGCTTTCTGTCATGAAGTGGTGGTGACGAACCCCAAGATGCAGAGATGACTTGGTACAAAAAAAAATGGTTTTAATGTTAAAAAAAAAAAAAAAAAGCAATGAAAACACGAACCAAAAACCAGGAAACAGCAAACAGGGACAGGAGTCAGGATCCAGAGAATAGCTCACAGCATAGAAGAAACAGGCAGTCCACAGCATACAGCAAACAACAAAAAGGCAAGCGTGCCTAACAAACGTAAAGCTTAGACTTAGCATAGACTATGGCATGGAACAAAAACTTACCGTATTTTTGGACTATAAGTCGCAGTTTTTTTCATAGTTTGGCTGGGCTCCAGTGCGACTTATATATGTTTTTTCCTTCTTTACTATGCATTTTCAGCAGGTGCGACTTATACTCCGGTGAGACTTATACTCCAAAAAACACGGTACTTGGCAAAAGTGTGACGCAAACAATGAAGCCAGAACGAGTGATCAACAAAGGCAGACTTAAATAGTGGTCTCTTGAGTAGACACAGGTGTGTCCCGAACGCAAGAGGCAGGTGAAAATCATAGGTCGCCATGGAAGCTAAAACAAACAAGGGTGCACAAAAACAGGAACTATGGAGTCTTAAACTAACAGAAAATAACAAAAAACATGATCCAGACCACAGATCATGACACTTTCGTTGACATCTTATTGTTAGACATTTTGATGGACGATATATTGCCTCACAAATTATTGACGATAAACATTTTAAGACCAATTTAAGCACTAATGTAATCATAATATGTAATATTGATAATGCAAGTAACCCTGTCAAACGCTATTAGTTGACATTTCGCATTTCATTCACCATTGTACAGTAATGAAAAGGTCAAAACCTAGAGATGTCCGATAATATCGGACTGCCGATATTATCGGCCGATAAATGCTTTAAAATGTAATATCGGAAATTATCGGTATCGGTTTCAAAAAGTGAAATTTATGACTTTTTAAAACGCCGCTGTACGGAGTGGTACACGGATGTAGAGAGAAGTACAGAGCGCCAATAAACCTTAAAGGCACTGCCTTTGCATGCCGGCCTAATCACATAATGTCTACGGCTTTTCACACACACAAGTAAATGCAAGGCATTCTTGGTCAACAATCATACAGGTCACACTGAGGGTGGCCGTATAAACAACTTTAACACTGTTACAAATATGCGCCACACTGCGAACCCACACCAAACAAGAATGACAAACACATTTCGGGAGAACATTCGCACCGTAACACAACATAAACAACAGAACAAATACCCAGAACCCCTTGCAGCACTAACTCTTCCGGGACGCTACAATATACACCCCCCGCTACCCGCTACCCCCCCGCCCACCTCAACCTCCTCATGCTCTCTCAGGGAGGGAGAGCATGTCCCAAATTCCAAGCTGCTGTTTTGAGGCATGTTAAAAAAAATAATGCACTTTGTTACTTCAATAATAACTATGGCAGTGCCATGTTGGCATTTTTTTCCATAACTTGAGTTGATTTATTTTGGAAAACTTTGTTACATTGTTTAATGCATCCAGCAGGGCATCACAACAAAATTAGGCATAATAATGTGTTAATTCCACGACTGTATATATCGGTATCGGTTGATATCGGAATCGGTAATTAAGAGTTGGACAATATCGGAATATCGGCAAAAAAGCCATTATCGGACATTTTTATCAAAAACGTTTTATTATCTTAAATATGTAAACAAACTAGGCCTCGGCGATATGGCCTAAAATTAAAATCTCAGATTTTTTCACAAAACATTCTATTGACAATTTTTTCCGATTTATTTCTCCACTTTTTAAAGAAACCAATTAACACAAATGACAGAGAGAATTCAAAACCAGTTTTGCATTTATTTGAGTAGTTTGAAATGACACTGCATTAGGGTTGTACGGTATACCGGTATTAGTATAGTACCGCAATACTAATGAATAATTTTCGGTACTATACCGCCTCTGAAAAGTACCGGTCCCCCACGCCCTCGTTGTCGTCACGTCGTGTCATTGATGGTTTACGAGCAGACGAGCATGTTCGGCAGCGCACAACCACGGAGTACTTACAAGCAGACACATGTGTAGACAGAAAAGGGAGAACGGACGCATTTTGGCTTAACAACTAACGATAAAGGTGAAGTTATAACACTGAAACACCCTCAGGAAGAGGTGCTTTAAGACATGCTTTAAGACTAGCTAGTGTTTTAGCTACTTCTAAATCACTAATCCTCGCCTCCATGGCAACAAATAAAGTAAGTTTCTTACAAGTATCATCCCTGCAGGACGAGGAATATCTAAACATGCTTCACTACACTGTAGCTCACCGGCGTCAAAATGGAAAACAGACGCCATGGGTGGATTTAGACCTGAGATCCACTGTAATGATACAGGGATGATACTACTATGATTACGTCGATATTTTTTGGCATCACAACAACTTCTTTCGTTTTTTTAAATGTATATTATGTTTAAAAACTCAGGAAATATGTCCCTGGACACATGAGGACTTTGAATATGACCAATGTATGATCCTGCAACTACTTGGTATCGGATTGATACCTACATTTGTGGTATCATCCGTAACTAATGTAAAGTATCAAACAACAGAAGAATAAGTGATTATTACATTTTAACAGAAGTGTAGATAGAACATGTTAAAAGAGAAAGTAAGCAGATATTAACAGTAAATGAACAAGTAGATTAATAATTCATTTTCTACCACTTGTCCTTAATAATGTTGATAAAATAATAGAATGGAAAATGACACAATATGTTACTGCATACGTCAGCAGACTAAATTAGGAGCCTTTGTTTGTTTACTTACTAATAGAAGACACGTTTTCTTGTATGTTCACAATTTTATTTAAGGACAAACTTGCAATAATAAACATGTGTTTATTGTAAGATTTTTTTGTTAAAAATAAAGACAATAATGCAATTTTTTGTGGTCCCCTTTAGAAAAGTACCAAAAAGTATCCAAATACTTTTAGTACCGGTACCAACATATTGGTATCGGGACAACACTACACTGTATACACTACATCTAACTCTACAAGCAAAATTCCAGTTTGTATAATTTTGTTATTTTTAGAACAGATATAAATTTCACTTTCTATGCAACAATTTTCAAAGAACTAAATCAAGAACTTCCTGTAGGAGGCTATGTTTCTGCTTGAAGAAAATACTTCTGTAAACAAAAATGTAGCATTGTACATTGCAATCAATTACATAATAATCTCCAACATTGAGATTAATAAAGTGCAAATTTAAAACTTTGGGCTTGAAAAAAATATTTCAAGAGGGCTTCGGAAGCTCATAGCGGCAAAACGTATGCCGTAGCAAGAGGAAAAAAACTTTAGATGTGTTATATTTTAAATCGTCTGCAACAAAATACTCAAATTTATCGATAAAATCAATAAATCGCTTAGGCCTAAAACAAATATAAAAGTAAAACGGATTCTCAAACTCCATTAGCAAAATATGCACATCAACAAATATATTTTTCCCCAATTGGAAAAACTGGCTTGGGTGGTTTTGTTGGGGTTTTTTTTTCTGTTGCCGTCATTTTCCAAGGAATTGGACATACTTTCTCGTTGGTTTGTGTTGATGTGTTCATCTTGTCTTGTCTTGTTTTGGTTGTTGTTTTTTTCTTATGTTTGATGTGTAGTAGTGTTGTCCCGGTATCAATATTTTGGTACCGGTACTAAAATTATTTCAATACTTTTCTAAATAAAGGGGACCACAAAGAATGGCCTTATTGGCTTTATTCAAACAACAAATCTTATGGTACATTAAACATATGGTTCTTATTGCACGTTTGTCCTTAAAAATAAAATAGTGAACATACAAGACAACTTGTCTTTTATTAGTAAGTAAGCAAACAAAGGCTCCTATCAGCGCTTTTCCAGACACTCAAAGGGCTTTACAGTGAGATGTGAGAACCAATCATTCATTAACTCCATATTCACATTCTCGATACCAATATTTTGGTACAGGCAATGGTACCAAAATTAATTTTGATAATTCATAATAAAGGGGATCACAAAAAAAAAAATCATTATGGGCTTAATTTTAACAACAAATGTTAAGATACATTAAACATATGTTTCCTATTGCACTCAAAGTACAATTTTAGAAGATTAAAATACAATTTAAAAGGCATTAAAGACAATGGGCTTTTCTTACTGCACTCAAAGGTTTTATATTACATATAGCCTGCCTAATCTAGGATAAGGTTAGAAAAGAATACAAATTTGTTACACAATTCAGTCATTTTACTTGTTTACGCTACGTGGGCGGTTTTGATTGCGCCAATAATTGGCAACAAGCCAACCAGCTGTGTGCGCATCTACGTCTCTAAATGTGCTCAGCAGGGAAGCTCACTACAATAAAGAGAAACCAGCTAGGAACTTACGAGTATTTTGGGGTAGAAGATGTCTCTGCTTTTTGTTATGTTTTAAGTTGAGTGCCTCCCTATTCCTAGTGATGGACAGCATGAACCCTGTAAGATCTGCCCTAAAAAACACCTGGTGTCATTCCCCAGCAAAGCCCACAGCCAAAGATCGACAAAACCGTGGACTCCAACCACTGGAACGAAGAAAGTGAGTGCGAAGGAAAATGCCGAAGAAACAGGTAACCTATCAAAAACATGACGGTGTAGCAGACGGCGAGGCAGCCTTAGTGCAGCACTGAGCCTGAAGACATTCATATATATATTCACATACATATATATGTATATATACATGTGTACAAATATGTATATATATATATATATATATATATATATATATATATATATATATATACGTATATATATATATATATATAAATATATATATATATATATATATATATATATATATATATATATATATATATATATATATACGTATATATATATATATATATATATATATATATATATATATATATATAAATATATATATATATATATATATATATATATATGTATATATACGTATTAGAGATGCGCGGATAGGCAATTTATTTCATCCGCAACCGCGTCAGAAAGTCGTCAACCATCCGCCATCCACCCGATGTAACGTTTGATCAGAACTCCACCCGCCCGCCATCCGCCCGTTGTTATATATCTAATATTAATTAAAAAAAAAAAAAAGGGTGAAAACTACGCGAATTGCACCTTGTGCAGACAAGATTTTTCGATCGGACACGGAGGAATTAGCGATGTAAAAGACCACGTTGGGACAAAAAAACACAAGTCTAATGCCGTTGCTAGCGATACAAGTGGAAAACTTTCAACGTTTTTCGTCGCCCAAACAGATTCTTTGGATGTGATAAATGCCGAAGTTTTATTTACGGAGGCAATAATTGAGCATGGACTTCCAATCGCACTGGCTGATCACATGGGACAGTTAATGTAATGCAACCTTTAAAAATCATTACGCGGTGATCGCGATCCCAAAAATAAACTTTTCTTGCATGATAATGTCCAGAAAAATTTGCTTTATATTACTATAGAGTCCTTTTAACGAATGAGTTTGATGGTTTATCACAAACCTTAAATGAAATTCCATGGCCACCGTCCTGCTCTCTATATCAACCAGGGTGAGCCCCACCCCTTTCGTGAGCGCACTGCGAAAGCGGACGGTGGGCGCGGTAGTGACCCTGGACGTGCGTCGGGCCCTTCTCACGGATCGCCTCAGCTACGGCTCCCGGTGGGGCCCTCTCGGGGGAAGGGGCCTCGGTCCCGGACCCCGGCGAGGCGTCCCTTCTCCGCTCCGTAAAAGTGTCCATCTCTTTTCTTTTTTCTTCTTCTGTTGTGGCATATGCAGCAGGTGCCTGCTCGTTTTTCGTATGCGGGTAACAACATTTAACTATGTATATATATTTCCGAATTGGTTTAACTGCCACCCGCAAAAAAAATAAAAAAATAAAAAAAGTATCTAATTAATCCGCCCGACCCGACCCGCAAGCGGATAAAATCTTATTGTTTTTAATTTCATCCGCCCGATCCGCGGATAATCCGCGGACTCCGCGGTTGTGTCCGCAAACCGCGCATCTCTAATACGTATATATATATATATATATACGTATATATATATATATACACACACGTATATATATATATATATATACGTATATATATATATATACACACACGTATATATATATATATATATATATATATATATATACGTATATATATATATATATATACACGTGTATATATATATATATATATATATATATATATATATATATATATATATATATATATATACGTATATGTATGTATATATATATATATATATATATATATATATATATATATATATGTCTTAATAAGGTTATCCAAAAAATAGTGCTCGATACCGTAGTAGAGCGCAATATATGTATGTGTGGGGAAAAAAAATCACAAGACTATTTCATCTCTACAGGCCTGTTTCATGAGGGGGGTACCCTCAATCGTCAGGAGATTGAGGGTACCCCCCTCATGAAACAGGCCTGTAGAGATGAAATAGTCTTGTGATTTTTTTTCCCCACACATACATATATATATATATATATATATATATATAAATTCACTAAAATCAATAGTCAATGTATTATTGTATCGTAGCCTGTGAATCAAATCGTGAAGAGCCCAAAGATTCCAAACCCTATAACTTACACAGTCAATCCATCCATCCATTTCCGATACCGCTTGTCCTCACTAAGGTCGTCGGTAAGCTGGAGCCGATCTCAGCTGACTTTGGGCAAGAGGCCGGGTATACCCTAGACCAGTGTTTTTCAACCTTTTTCGAGCCAAGGCACATTTTCTGCATTGAAAAAATGCGGAGGCACACCACCAGCAGAAATCACTAAAAAACGAAACTCAGTTGACAGTAAAAAGTTGTTGTCGCAATTTTTGGATATGACTTTAAAGCATAACCAAGCATGCATCAATATAGCTCTTGTCTCAAGGTAGGTGTACTGTCGCCACCTGTCACATCACACCCTGACTTATTTGGACTTTTTTGCTGTTTTCCTGTGTGTAGTGTTTTAGTTCTTGTCTTGCGCTCCTATTTTGTTGGTATTTTCCTGTAGCAGTTACATGTCTTCCTTTGAGCGATATTTCCCGCATCTACTTTGTTTTTATCCTTCTTTGATTGTCATGTCATGTTCGGATGTACATTGTGGATGCCGTCTTTGCTCCACAGTCAGTCTTTGCTGTCGTCCAGCATTCTGTTTTTGTTTACTTTGTAGCCAGTACAGTTTTAGTTTCGTTCTGCATAGCCTTCCCTAAGATTCAATGCCTTTTCTTAGGGGCACTCACCTTGTGTTTATTTTTGGTTTAAGCATCAGACACCTTTTTACCTGCACGAAAAAAAAGCATTAGACACCTGTTTACCTGCACGCTGCCTCCCGCTGTTTCCGACATCTACAAAGCAATTAGCTACCGGCTCCCACCTACTGATATGGAAGAGTATTACACGGTTACTCTGCTGAGATCTAGACAGCACCGACACTCAAAAACAACACATCATTTGCAGACTATAATTACTGGTTTGTAGGGCTGCAACAACTAATCGATTAAATCGATTAAAATCGATTATAAAAATAGTTGGCGATTAATTTAGTCATCGATTCGTTGGATCTATGCTATGCGCATGCGCACAGGCTACGTTTCTTTTTTTTTTAAATTTCTTTAACCTTTATTTATAAACTGCAACATTTACAAACAGCTGAGAAACAATAATCAAAATAATAGGGGTGTAACGGTACGTGTATTTGTATCGAACCGTTTCGGTACGGGGTTTTGTTTCAGTGCGGAAGTGTACTGAACGAGTTTCCACACGGACATATTAAGTAGCGTACTGCACGTTGTGTAAACAATACTCAAAATGCCGGACATTTGAGGCATTTAAGAAACACCGCCCGACAGCCCCGCAAAAGAGGACATGTCCGGTGAAAAGAGGACGTATGGTCAGTCTATCCTAGCCCGTTAGCTGCTAGCATGCTAGGTCCTGACCATACGTCCTCTTTTCACCGGACATGTCCTCTTTTGCGGGGCTGTCGGGCGGTGTTTCTTAAATGCCTCAAATGTCTGGCATTTTGAGTTAGTTTGCGTGTATTTTCAATATACGTTCAGGGTTAAGAAGGTTAAAAACACAACAAATTGTGCGTGCAGCAGCATTCGTGAGGGAGGGGCAGAGACAGAGAGAGCGAGAGAGTTATGATAACCGCGCATGCGTCGTCAGGCTCTGCTTTTTATCAATACATTTATCAGATTTAATTTTTTATTATCTATAGCAGGGGTGTCAAAAGTTTTTCCTTGTTTTATTTGGCAAGTTGAAAGAACATGGCGCCAGTATGCTGTTTTTTTCCAATAAAATACCGGAAAGGATAGAAATGGAGTTTGTCTCTTTTATCCGATTAATCGAAGTAAAAATCGACAGATTAATCGATTATCAAATTAATCGTTAGTTGCAGCCCTACTGGTTTGCAAAAAATATTTTCAACCCAAATAGGTGAAATTAGATAATCTCCCACGACACACCAGACCGTATCTCACGGCACACTAGTGTGCCGCGGCACAGTGGTTGAAAAACACTGCCCTAGACTAGTCACCAACCAATCGCAGGGCACATATCGGCAAACAACCATTCACACTTAAATTCATACCAATGGAGAATTTAGACTCATCTCAAACCTACAGTAACAGTCAAATGCAAGCAATTTCTGACTAACAAACTCTGGCTGTCATATTTACCTATTAAAACATTTTTCCCACACCGTTGCCTTAAAGGCGGTTGCTCACCTCTACTTGTATACCATGCCGTCACAACAAAGAGATTAAAGGATGCTGGGTTAGAAAATGAGCCCAGTTAGCTCGGCAGTGTAGTGGATTTATGTAGACATTAAGGGATTGAGTCAATTATTTGCTGTTGCGCCACTCTCAGGGTATTTGCCGTTCAACAGCATCCCTACTGCTTAGTGACAAAGCAGCACCTGTGTCAGTTTATGCCTTGCAGGTACAACACAGACAAATGGAAGTAGACGCAATTAAAGACGAGGAAAAAACACATTGCAAAGTCAATAATATAGAGAAAAAAGTCAGAGCGATTAAGAGAAATGTAGTAAGAAGGGGAACAATATTTCAAAAGGAAACCAGAGATGAAGTGTGTCTAAGAATAGCACATTAAACAAGGTGAAATAAAAAATAAAAAATAAAAATTGACACCAATGTGTCTTCATCCAGCTGAGTCACTCACTGCAGAGCAGCTGCAGAGCCCAGCCACCTCTGGTCCTGCCAACATTGACTTCACAGCACAGACACTGATAAATGATCAGTCACAGTCGCCAAAGCAGCTGCTGCGTAACGAGACCAGACTGATACAGTAATATCCCTGCATGCTAATTGGTGAGTGACGTCTTGTCTGGAAAAGTCTGTTGCCGCGCAAAAGCTAAGTCCTACCTTTCTATCTGTGTGCTTTTAATTGTTTTACAGCTTTCTTTATTCCTTCTCCACGTGTTGCTGGCATCAAATTGTAAAGTTAATGATTATTTGCAAAAAAAAAAAAAAATGTTTATCAGTTTGAACATCAAATATGTTGTCTTTGTAGCATATTCAACTGAATATGGGTTGAAAATGATTTGCAAATCATTGTATTCCGTTTATATTTACAGTACATCTAACACAATTTCCCAACTCATATGGAAACGGGGTTTGTATAACCAGTAAGCCATTAACTAACTAACCCTCAATAACCTCAGAACTATTGCTCATTGGTACTAAGTAAGGAAGTTGTTGTATATGATTCTCCCTTTAATACCACTTAGTGAATATGGTCTGTTTTTACATAACAAAACACACAACTACAATAACCCTAACCCTTAAGTCTTTGTTACTTAGAATATGCTCCCCATACTAAAGTGTTACCAAAGATTTTTATTACATAAACTTTTTAGTAGTGAAAAATATAGACAATTGTCAAACAAATGTGTTCTGTTAAAGGGGAACATTATCACCAAACCTATGTAAGTGTCAATATATACCTTGATGTTGCAGAAATAAGACCATATATTTTTTTAACCAATTTCCGAACTCTAAATGGGTGAATTTTGGCGAATTAAACGCCTTTCTAATATTCGCTCTCGGAGCGATGACGTCACAACGTGGCGTCACATCGGGAAGCAATCCGCCATTTTCTCAAACACCGAGTCAAATCAGCTCTGTTATTTTCCGTTTTTCCGACTGTTTTCAGTACCTTGGAGACATCATGCCTCGTCGGTGTGTTGTCGGAGGGTGTAACAACACGAACAGGGACGGATTCAAGTTGCACCAGTGGCCCAAAGATGCGAAAGTGGCAAGAAATTGGACGTTTGTTCCGCACACTTTACCGACAAAAGCTATGCTACGACAGAGATGGCAAGAATGTGTGGATATCCTGCGACACTCAAAGCAGATGCATTTCCAACGATAAAGTCAAAGAAATCTGCCGCCAGACCCCCATTGAATCTGCCGGAGTGTGTGAGCAATTCAGGGACAAAGGACCTCGCTAGCACGGCAAGCAATGGCGGCAGTTTGTTCCAGCAGACGAGCGAGCTAAACCACCTATCGACCATAGCTTCCCTGGCCTGCTGACATCAACTCCAAAACTGGACAGATCAGCTTTCAGGAAAAGAGAGCGGATGAGGGTATGTCTCCAGAATATATTAATTGATGAAAATTGGGCTGTCTGCACTCTCAAAGTGCATGTTGTTGCCAAATGTATTTCATATGCTGTAAACCTAGTTCATAGTTGTTAGTTTCCTTTAATGCCAATGGTTAGAAGGCGATCGCCGAATTCGTCCTCGCTTTTTCCCGTGTCGTCGGCTGTCGTGTCGTTTTCGTCGGTTTCGCTTGCATACGGTTCAAACCGATATGGCTCAATAGCTTCAGTTTCTTCTTCAATTTCGTTTTCGCTACCTGCCTCCACACTACAACCATCCGTTTCAATACATTCGTAATCTGTTGAATCGCTTAAGCCGCTGAAATCCGAGTCTGAATCCGAGCTAATGTCGCTATAGCTTGCTGTTCTTTCCGCCATGTTTGTTTGTGTTGGCATCACTGTGTGACGTCACAGGAAAATGGACGGGTGTATATAACGATGGTTAAAATCAGGCACTTTGAAGCTTTTTTAAGGGATATTGCGTGATGGGTAAAATATTGAAAAAAACTTCAAAAAATATAATAAGCCACTGGGAAGTGATTTTTAATGGTTTTAACCATTCTGAAATTGTGATAATGTTCCCCTTTAAACCACTAATGGTAACATAAGCTACCCGGTGGTGTTCTTGTTATATTTTTTTGCTTTGGAATATGTTACTGGAAGTTGCAAACAGCACCTTTGATTATGATTTATTCAAATTCAAAAGTGTGGTTAATCAGATTAGAAAAATCAGTCTGAGTGTGGTGCAAAGGCAAGTTTAAGACCGAAAGATTGCAATCACTCCCACTATCTTCCACTCATTTATTTGGAATGGGCAAGTAATGCAAGTAAGTGTGGAGGTTTAACCGTTATGATGCAGTTGGCTCAAACAGCTTATCAGACATGCACAGCCACACTCACTGACTCGTAGGCTCATACCCACAGCAGCATTTATAGTTTCACGGCCTAACGACTTCCAATTTACATGCCTTAGCGGGTTCCAAAAAAAAAAAAAAAAAAGCCCCGATGCAGTGGGTACACTGTAATTCTCAGACACATTTTGTTTGCCGTGATGTAGCACAATTTCTCAGACAAAGAGCAATTTAAATGGCTGTGACCGTGCAAGTGTTGCATTCACTGGGCAAGGCAGAGTCACGGTGATAACAAAGCTTCTGACTAACGGCCAAAACAACCTGAAAGATACATTTAGCACTACGTTTACTTAATGTGATGGTCATCCAGTCTCTGCAGCGTCACTGGACCAGGACAAGCTGAGTGGATAAACCCCTGCAGTGAAGTCTTCCAAAAATAATGACACTTCACTGCTGCAACGTGGCTACAAATTAGCCTTATTTTGGAATGTTGCAATCGCAACAATTCACGCAAATCTAACCAATTTCCACAAATTGTGCGCAGCCTTGCAAGTCGGTCAAATACCCACACTTCCCTGCACATTTTGGCAAATCAGCGTCAATTTCGCCAATAAAATTTGTCTCTGAGCGGTGCTCAAATGCGCACGTCAACTGTCTAATCAAAATTGAAGTTTGTTTCTTGTGTAGACGAAGCGGGAACAGCAACGTCTAACGATGCATCAACTCTTTATTCATCAAACAATTGTGTTCCTCCCGGGCAGCACGGTGCCACAGGGGTTAGTGCACGTGCCTCACAAGTAGTCCTGAGTTCAATCCCGGGCTCGGGACCTTTCTGTGTGGAGTTTGCATGTTCTCCCCGTGACGGCGTGGGTTTCCTCCGGGTACTCCGGCTTCCTCCCACCTCCAAAGACATGCACCTGGGGATAGGTTGATTGGCAACACTAAATGGGCCCTAGTGTGTGAATGTGAGTGTGAATGTTGTCTGTTTATGTGTGTTGGACCTGTGAGGTGGTGGCGACTTGTCCAGAATGTACCCCGCCTTCCGCCCGAATGCAGCTGAGATAGGCTCCAGCACCCCCCGCGATCTCAAAGGGGACAAGCGGTAGAAAATGGATGGGATGTGTTCCTCCCACATAGCTCAGACCTACTTTCTCTAAGCCAGGAGTCATGGCCCGGGCACGCGTCAGTGCGCATTCATCTGTGCGCTGCGCTGAGCGCAGATCCGAGGGCACGCCAGATAGGCGTCAGCGAGCCGCTGCAATCAATCACCAGCAATCAGCACACCTGGAGCTGATGATCAGACCCGCCTTCAAAAGCCTGCACAACCTGCCATCCCGCGCCAGAACATAACCTTCTATTGGCGTACAGTAAGCGATCTGATGCTTGATGCAATCCTGCTCTCTCTCTGTTTTTCCCTCCGTGTTTCATTGTCGTGTCGTGTCGTTCCTGCAGCAAATCCTCGTTCCTGCTTGGCGAGCTGTGCGTCTCGTCTTCGTCTTATCTTCCTTGTTTTTCCTCTCTGGTTCTCTGACTGCCTCTTCGATCTCAACCCCTCGCTTCGGACACGGACCTGTTGACGCCCCGCTTAGCCCCCGACTTCCTGCTCGCCTCATGGACCTCCGAGCTCTGCCTTGTCCTCCTAATCGTAAGCCTCTCACTCATCACTTCTGGTAAACCCTCAGCAATTAATTCCTACACATAGTCTTACACCATACACACGCTTGGATTCTCTCACACACCATTTTCTAGTTTATTTATTAGTATTGTTTCATTATTATATATATTATATTGTGTATATATATAATAAATCTTAGAGCGACATCGCCCCCTTGTGTCTTTGCCCTCTATACTCCTCCCGTACATAACACCAGAAGTGGAGAAAAATATACTCCCAAGCAGACTTAAAAACTTAAAAATAAAGACAACTTCAGATTGTTTTCTTTGTTTAAAAATGGAATAAGCACAAATGTACAAATCATAACGTTGTTAGGGGTTTTTTCACACTTACATGTTGCGGTTAATAGTATACTTTCTGAATAAATTATGTGATAATATTCATCAGTCGACTCATTGGTGTTAACTTCCAATCTATAAAGATAAAAAAATTATATCAAAATCAAATTACAGGATGTTATTTATGTAGTTTGCTCATTTTCCACTAACATCATGTGTTTTTGTTTTTTTTTTACATACGTTGCATAATCTACTAAAATACAAAGAATCGCTATTGCGATATCTAGTGGACAAATTTAGAACAGCAGTTTCTTTCATTAAAAAATGTCGGCTCATTTTTATACTTAGCAAACTCATCCCGCAGGCCGGATGAAACCTGATCCGGCCCGCGGGTCGTACGTTTGACACCCCTGCTCTAAGCCTTCTGTGTGATGAGTTTATAAACATTTATTTCTTAGTTTAAATGTATTTATGTTTTAATTTAATCATTATTTATTCAGACCATTAGGAGCATATTTTAATTTGCAATGCTGACTAGGGATGTCCGATAATGGCTTTTTGCCGATATCCGATATTCCGATATTGACCAAACCCTTAATTACCGATACCGATATCAACCGATACCGATATCAACCAATATATACAGTCGTGGAATTAACACATTATTATGCCTAATTTGGACAACCAGGTATGGTGAAGATAAGGTCCTTTTTAAAAAAATAAAATAAATAAAATAAGATAAATAAATTTAAAAAAAATTCTTGAATAAAATAGAAAGTAAAACAATATAAAAACAGTTACATAGAAACTAGTAATTAATGAAAATTAGTAAAATTAACGGTTAAAGGTTAGTACTATTAGTGGACCAGCAGCACGCACAATCATGTGTGCTTACGGACTGTATCCCTTGCAGACTGTATTGATATATATTGATATATAATGTAGGAACCAGAATATTAATAACAGAAAGAAACAACCCTTTTGTGTGAATGAGTGTAGTAAATTAGTGTAAATGGGGAAGGAAGGTTTTTTGGGTTGATGTATTAATTGTAAGTGTATCTTGTGTTTTTTACGTTGATTCAATACAAAAAAACAAAAAAAAACAAACAAAAAAAAAACGATACCGATAATAAAACAAACCGATACCGATAATTTCCGATATTACATTTGAAAGCATTTGTCGGCCGATAACATCGGCAGGCCGATATTATCGGACATCTCTAATGCTGACCTAGAAAAGAGGCAGCATTTATATGACAGAGATGTTGATGTGTGATGATAATCTCTCATCGTCTATCATTTGCCAACAAAAATCACCGCTACAGATGGCTCTCAACAGTTCACAAATGTTTTTAACAAATGTGTTGAACGTAATGTTTAAGATAGACAAACCCATTTTTGTACTGTAAACCATACAGGGAGAATGTTGTTTTTTTCTGTACTGATGATTAATTATTATCTTTACACTATTATCAAAACAGCATAGCAATTTCACAATGAGTCCGGAGCAGTTGCTTTTACTTTCATCTAGTGCACGGGTGTCAAAGTCATTTTAGGTCAGGGGCCGCATTGAGGAAAATCTATTCCCAAGTGGAATGGTAAAATCATGGCATGATAACTTAAAAATAAAGGCAACTTTAGGTTGTTTTCTTTGTTTTACTTTGGCCAAAAATAGAACAAGCACATTCTGAAAACGTACAAATCATAAATAATGCTCTGGACAAAACACTTGAAATTTGTTGAAAATTCTGAGGAAATTGGTGCAGCTTCAAAAACACAATGAGCTTAGACTTGGTCTCAGTGTATCTACAAAGCCAGGATTAAACTTTAAGTGAGGGTCTTTCTGGAATTGAACAAAAACACAACATGTAAACTCTTCTTGGTATCCTTTGTCATGTCCACGTATCAATCCAGAGCTAACTCAACAAACCATAAGAAACGGAGGTAAAAACTATTCAAAAGGGTTAAGTTCACTTTTCTCGTGTTTGACAGAGACATTTTGGGGCAACGAGGGTGCCAAATGACCATGTGTTCGAAGCAGAAGACATAAAACGGCAGGTTTTAAGTTTCATGAGGGTCGAGGAGGAGGAGACACAATCACCGTTTACTGCGTACCTCTTGCTTGGCCCCGGTATAAACCGTTTGCTTGCCTAACAGAATTGCTATTGTGACATAATAATAATAATAATGGATTAGATTTTATAACGCGCTTTTCTATTGTTAGATACTCAAAGCGCTCACAGAGAAGTGGGAACCCATCATTCATTCACACCTGGTGGTGGTAAGCTACATTTGTAGCCACAGCTGCCCTGGGGTAGACTGACGGAAGCGAGGCTGCCAGTTTGCGCCTACGGCCCCTCTGATCACCACCTATCATTCATTCACCAGTGTGAGCGGCACCGGAGGCAAGGGTGAAGTGTTCTGCCCAAGGACACAACGGCAACGATTTGGATGCCAAGAGGCGGGGAGCGAACCTGCAACCCTCAGGTTTCTGGCACGGCCGCTCTACCCACTATGCCATACCGCCCCTAATCAGACATCCAGTGGACACATTTAGAACAGCAGTTTCTTTCGTTCAAACTCATAACGCGGGCCGGATAAAACCTGTTCTCGGACCTGATTTGGCCCGTGGACCGTACGTTTGACACCCCCGATCTAGTGTCTACTTTTGAATCTGTGTGGCATAAAACGAGTAAAATAACAATATACTTTATTAGTCTTACAATTCTTGTTAAAATTGTGTGCTTATATAAAGGTTAAAGTTACAATGAACATTTAAAACATGTAATTTCTTTTGATCATGTTTTGTTTTAGTTATGTCCTGTTTGGTTTTTGGACACTTAGTTCCTGCTTTTTCACTCCCTTGCTTTGTTTCCATGACAACCCATTAGCTGCACCTGTTTTCACGTTCGGACTCACACACCTGTCAGCAATCATGTCACTACCATTTAAGCCGGTCACTTTCAGTTAGTCTGTCTGGCGACATTTTCATTTTTCATGCCTGTTCATAGTTTTCATGCTGATGTTAATTTCATGCTCCGCTCATGCCACAGTAAGTGTTTTCGTTTTTATGTCCAGTTCTGCCTTAGTGCTAGTTTTGTTTTCATAGTCAAGTTTGCATTTCCGCCTTGTGCGCGCTTTTTGTTTGTACCTTTTTATAGTTATTATTAAATCATGTAAATACCTTCAAGCCATGACTGGTTTGGTCCGATTGCATTCTGGGAAAACCATCCACGCAGCCAGCTGCAAAATAGTCCACGTCTTGACAAAACACTGATAACAAATTCACAAAAAAAGGCCTCAAAACATTTGCCGCAAAAGCTGTCCACAATTTTAAGCACCAACAGTCACAAAAAGCTGGACAAAGTAGAAAGGGAGAGGGAAGTCTGGGCTTCTCTGCTTAGGCTGCTGCCCCCGTGACCCCACTTCGGATAAGCAAAAGAAGATGGACGGATGGATGCCACTGTTCCACTCAAATCCTGTGGGGGGGGCGGTAATGTTCATTAAATGCCCATGAACATACACATGCATACACACACACACACACACACACACACACACACACACACACACACACACACACACACACACACACACACACACACACACACACATCCATTTCATGTAAGTAGTGGTTTACAGCCTGAATTGAACCGAGGTCAGCAGATTGTAACAGAAAAAGACAACAAAAAAAATGGGTCTTTGCAACTAAAAAAAATGGGTCTTTCCATGACCCATGAGGCACATTGTACTCGTTTTCCAGAACTAACCAACACAACTTTTAATTCATGAGGACAGTCCATGCAATCACACTCCCAACCTGGGACATGCAAGGTGAACAACTGCACTGTCTGTTCCTTTTTAACAGGAAATTCCCAACAGAAATTGTTTCATGGATTTTAATAAGCCATCCTTGTTTTTTTTTCCATGACATAACCATTATGGATGTGGATATAAAAAATGATCTCATGGCTTCATCTGAGCAGCAGTGTTTGATTAACTACACCACATGTCCCTAAAAGACTGTTTTTATGAGGCCAAAGGGAAATTAAGGTCCAGGTCAGCAGAAGTCAGCTATTAAGTAGCTAGTAACTATTTTTATATTGCTGTCCATGGTGAAATGATATCAAATCAGTTATATATTACCGCATAAACACATTAACGGAATATGGATGGATTCAATGAATGTTGTAGATCACCTACTTTAGTGACATATGTAGTATGTAGCAGAGTCGCAATTTTGATGGCTTTGGCTTGACATCATCACAGACTCAGACTTTGACAACACTGACTTGGGACTCGACTCAGACTTTAGCATTACAAATTCATAAGACTGAAGAGGTACAGTCGCGATCAAAAGTTTGCATACACTTGTAAAGAACATAATGTCATGGTTGACATCACATGGACAAAGATAAGACCTTCTGGAGGAAAGTTCTGTGGTCAGATGAAACAAAAAATGGAGCTGTTTGGCCACAATACCCAGCAATATGTTTGGAGGAGAAAAGGTGACGCCTTTAATCCCAGGAACACCAAGCCTACCGTCAAGCATGGTGGTGGTAGTAGTATGCTCTGGGCCTGTTTTGCTGCCAATGGAACTGGTGCTTTACAGACAATGAAAAAGGAGGATTACCTCCAAATTCTTCAGGACAACCTAAAATCATCAGCCCGGAGGTTGGGTCTTGGGCGCAGTTGGGTGTTCCAACAGGACAATGACCCCAAACTGGTAAAGAAATGGCTAAAATCAGGCTAGAATTAAAGGCCTACTGAAACCCACTACTACCGAACACGCAGTGTGATAGTTTATATATCAATGATGAAATCTTAACATTGCAACACATGCTAATACGGCCGGGTTAGCTTACTAAAGTGCAATTTTAAATTTTGCGCAAAATATCCTGCTGAAAACGTCTCGGTATGATGACGCCTGCGCGTGACGTCGCAGATTGTAGAGGACATTTTGGGACAGCTTGGTGGCCAGCTATTAAGTCGTCTGTTTTCATCGCAAAATTCCACAGTATTCTGGACATCTGTGTTGGTGAATCTTTTGCAATTTGTTCAATGAACAATGGAGACAGCAAAGAAGAAAGCTGTAGGTGGGAAGCGGTGTATTGCGGCAGGTGTTGTGCCGGATAGCACACCCCCGCCGTAGAATGCACCCCCTGACTGTTGTGCCGGATAACACAGCCGGTGTTTCATTGTTTACATTCCCGAAAGATGACAGTCAAGCCTTACCATTGGGTTCTGGGTATTTGTTCTGTTGTGTTTATGTTGTGTTACGGTGCGGATGTTCTCCCGAAATGTGTTTGTCATTCCTGTTTGGTGTGGGTTCACAGTGTGGCGCATATTTCTAACAGTGTTAAAGTTGTTTATACGGCCACCCTCAGTGTAACCCGTATCGCTGTTGATCAAGTATGCATTGCATTCACTTGTGTGTGCGTGCAGAAGCCGCACATATGTGACTGTGCCAGCACTCGTTGGACTGGATGAAAAGCGGACGTGACGATTTTCGGGAGGGGCACTGAAATTTGGGAGTCTCCCGGGAGGGTTGGCAAGTATGAGAATTAGCGATGAATGCGGTGTTACCGCGGCACCGCCGCTGTATATAATCGGCGAGCCAGCTCTAGTGTTAATTTGATATCGCCTCAAGGGCCAAGTGAAATTACACGGCGGGCCAAATTTGGCCTGCGGGCCAGAGTTTGACACCCATGCACTATGAAGCCTAAGTGGAAATAACAGTTTAAAAAAATATATATACAAAAAATAGAAAATAAAAAAAATTAAAAAAAATAAATAAATAAATATATATATATATATATATATATATATATCCATCCATTTTCTACCGCTTATTCCCTTTGGGGTCGCGGGGGGCGCTGGAGCCTATCTCAGCTACAATCGGGCGTAAGGCGGGGTACACCCTGGACAAGTCGCCACCTCATCGCAGGGCCAACACAGATAGACAGACAACATTCACACTCACATCCACACACTAGGGCCAATTTAGTGTTGCCAATCAACTTATCCCCAGGTGCATGTCTTTGGAGGTGGGAGGAAGCCGGAGTACACGGAGGGAACCCACGCAGTCACATATATATTCATTTATTTTTTATTTTGGATTATTATTTTTATATATACATACACTATGGAGCCTAAGGTGGAAATAACAGTTAAACATCTTTAAAATATTTTATATATATATATATATATATATATATATATATATATATATATATATATATATATTGTATTGGCGGGTTATATGGACGGGAGGGGGGAGGTGTTTGTTATGCGGGATTAATTTGTGGCATATTAAATATAAGCCTGGTTGTGTTGTGGCTAATCGAGTATATATATGTCTTGTGTTTATTTACTGTTTTAGTCATTCCCAGCTGAATATCAGGTCCTACCCGCCTCTCACAGCATCTTCCCTACCTGAATCGCTCCCACTGCCCTCTAGTCCTTCACTCTCACTTTCCTCATCCACAAATCTTTCATCCTCGCTCAAATTAATGGGGAAATCGTCGCTTTCTCGGTCCGAATCGCTCTCGCTGCTGGTGGCCATGATTGTAAACAATGTGCAGATGTGAGGAGCTCCACAACCTGTGACGTCACGCTATTCGTCTGCTACTTCCGATACAGGCAAGGCTTTTTTATCAGCGACCAAAAGTTGCGAACTTTATCGTCGATGTTCTCTACTAAATCCTTTCAGCAAAATATGGCAATATCGCGAAATGATCAAGTATGACACATAGAATGGACCTGCTATCCCCGTTTAAATAAGAAAATCGCATTTCAGTAGGCCTTTAAGGTTTTAGAATGGCCTTCTCAAAGTCCTGACTTAAACGTGTGGACAATGCTGAAGAAACAAGTCCATGTCAGAAAACCAAACACATTTAGCTGAACTGCACCAATTTTGTCAAGAGGAGTGGTGAAAAATTCAACCAGAAGCTTGCCAGAAGCTTGTGGATGGCTACCAAAAGCGCCTTATTGCAGTGAAACTTGCCAAGGGACATGTAACCAAATATTTACATTGCTGTATGTATACTTTTGACCCAGCAGATTTGGTCACATTTTCAGTAGACCCATAATAAATTCATAAAAGAACCAAACTTCATGAATGTTTTTTGTGACCAACAAGTATGTGCTCCAATCACTCTATCACAAAAAAAAGAGTTGTAGAAATGATTGGAAACTCAAGACAGCCATGACATTATGTTCTTTACAAGTGTATGTAAACTTTTGACCACGACTGTATGTGTTCTTGTCTTACATAAGGATTGTGGCAAAATTCCCCAAAAAGTTCAATGGAAGAACATCACCTGAGATCACTGCATTTGCCTGCTCTGCTGCATACGTGTCCGTCTTTGGATCTGAAATGCTTCTTCATTAAACCCACCAGCCTAAGGCAAGTCAATATTAAACTACTTAATCTGCCGTTGCTCCAAATGCAAGGTCTGCCTTGTTGAGCGCTTTAAGAAGCTACATGAAATGACAGCCACTCCGAGCAGTAGACGGGCCATCTGGGACACGGTTAGGTGCTAAAAATGACATCGGTAAACAAGGCTGTAATTAAAAGCCTGTTTCTTTTGTGTCTCCCTCATGAAACGGAATTGATTTCTCAGTCACGTTGATGTACCCAGAGCGCCGCACAACCACTAACACTTGCAGCGAGCAATGGAGTCACAAGAGGTATCTGCATTTTGTGAAAAAGCGACTGGGATTTGACACCTTTTAACTCAGGCAAAATGCGACAATGGCGTAGGCTCATTGAGGTTGGCATCGGCATCGTCACTGTCACGACCCTTTTCGGTGACCTCGGGATAATTGCTGTCTTTGTCATCCCCGAGCCTCATCCTTCTAATTACTGGCAGTTAGCACCCCTGTCCTCATCAGTCCAAAGAGTCACTGCATGGTGATGAGCAAGAAGAGGTGTGAGAGGTGTCGCCGGGATGAACGTGTTCGTGGGAGCCGAATGTGTCATTGCATGTGATGGCTCTGTGTTCCAGAGGGGTCTGTTGTTTTTTTGCACTGCGTCTGGACTCCTTGCAAGAAGCCAAGAAGCAGTGCAAAGACGCTGGCAGATGGCGAGAGTTGGCAGGAACCCTGCAGCCGAAAGCCGTGTGAAGACTGCCTGCCGGCAGAGTGGCGTACGTTCAAAGAGGGGCTTGTTTGGTGCTTTAGGTCAACATTTTACACGGCAGGGGGAGCTTCTGCACACGCGCAAACACGACCTGATGAACACACTCGGGCACCAGAATCTACACCTGTAAGGTCATTCTGGTATGACTTTTGCTGTTAGCAATGGAAGAGCAAAGTGCTACAAAATAAACAGTATATTATATCCTACTCTTATGCAATAAAACAAACAATCCAAACGTTAAAAGGTCTACAGTACGATATTTGTACAGAGACAGCTCTTTTAAAGATTTTAAACAACCTCAAGCATACTTGCCGACCTTGAGACCTCCGATTTCGGGAGGTGTGGGTATGGGGGGTTGGGGGAGGGGGGGGGGGCGTGGTTAAGAGGGGAGGAGTATATTTACAGCTAGAATTCACCAAGTCAAGTATTTCATATATATATATAAGAAATACTTGACTTTCAGTGAATTCTAGCTATATATATATATATATATATATATATAAAAATAAGAGAAATACTTGAATTTCAGTGTTCATTTATTTACACATATACACACACATAACACTCATCTACTCATTGTTGAGTTAAGGGTTGAATTGTCCATCCTTGTTCTATTCTCTGTCACTATTTTTCTAACCATGCTGAACACCCTCTCTGATGATGCATTCTGCTTCATCTCCTTGTTGTGTGCGCAGTTGTGCACTGCACTCTCTAAAAGACCTAGACCATGTTATTGTCACATATGCATGTACAGTAGATGGGAGTATTGTCCTGTTTAAGAGTGTCACAACATTGCTGTTTACGGCAGACAAACTGCTTCACGGTAGAGGAAAACGTGACTGCTGTTGTTGTGTGTTGTTACCGCGCTGGGAGGACGTTAATGAAACTGCCTAACAATAAACCCACATGAGAAACCAAGAACTCGCCATCGATCATTCTACAGTTATAACGTGATTGGGCAGGCACGCTGTTTATATTGTGGGAAAGCGGACGTGAAAACAGGCTGTCGACACGTCACTCAGGTCTGCATGGAGCTGGAGGGGGCGTGGCCTCCAGCTCCACCTTCATTTCAGGAGATTTTCGGGAGAAAATTTGTCCCGGGAGGCTTTCGGTAGAGGCGCTGAATTTCGGGAGTCTCCCGGATAATCCGGGAGGGTTGGCAAGTATGACCTCAAGTTAAACTAGTAATTAAAAAGGGTCTCAGTGCTGGTTTTACTGGATCTAAGTGCAGCCTTTGACACTGTGGAATAGGGCTGGGCGATATATGGATATACTCCATATATCGCGGGTTTGTCTCTGTGCGATATAGAAAAATGACTATATCGTGATATTCGAGTATATGTTCTCACACAGTTGCTTTTAGCTGCGGGCATTACACTACAAGCGTTTCTCCCTCTTTCTTGTCTCTCCTTATCACAGAGACGTAAAACAAGCGCACCTTCTTACATACGTCACGTGTGCAACGTCACACGCCCTCCCCGAGCAGAGAGGTAGCTACATCGGTAACATTAGCTGTGATGCTAACGGTGCGTTGCGAGTGGTAATACAAGAGAGAGAAGGTGCGAATCTGGTAACAAATGGAGGAAGAAATAATTCCCAAGAAAAACAGCACGGGGTCCATCGTCTGGCGGTGGTTTGGCTTCAAGCGGGAATATGTCGGACAATTATGCGACAAAAGCGTTGCTACAAAAAGTAGCAGCTCTGCTAATTTGAATATGAAAAGTCACCCGCTAGAAAAAGAAGAGTGCTTAAAACTCCGCATGTCAACATCTCCGTTCGGTGCCACACCCACAAAATACCGAAGCAACAATTTCCAGATCAACACCGTATGAACAAAAAATCAACGAACCTACCACAGAACGAAGGACATATACTATTTGATTTCCTATTATGCAGCTCATTTTTATTTGACACGTATTGAAATATCTTGTGTGACATCATGCACAAAAGTACACTTTATTTGTTTTAAACTATTGTTGTGGTGTTCTGTACAAAAAGTGCACTTTAATTTAGTGTTGTATATGTCATCTATTATATGTCTATTATATTATATGTCATCTTAGTGACATCATGCACAAAAGTGCACTAATAGCTTGTTTTAAAATGTCTCTGACAATCTTGCACTTTCTGTTTTGGAAATGACATGAATGTTTGTGCCACTGCTTAATAACTGTTTAATAAATACAGTTTTGGTAAATCGACTTAGTTGTGATTTCCCTCTCTGCATGAAAGTTTAAAAAGAGCATATATTAATGCAGTATGAACACGAATGTTTTAATGTAGACACATAGAATCATCATACTGGTGTGATTATATGCATCAAGTGTTCATTCAAGGCTAAGGCAAAATACCGCGATATATATCGTGTATCGTGACATGGCCTAAAAATATTGAGATATTAATAAAAGGCCATATCGCCCAGCCCTACTGTGGACCACACTATTATTTTTAACATACTCCAACTCCTTGGCCAGGATCTTCACAGTCCATGTACAACTAGCTTCACGAGCGACACTGGTGCACTAGCAATTTCCTGTGGAATCTTGGAGGTTCTTGGCTTTTTCTGAACATTCTAAACAAACTTCTGACTATAACTTATTTTCACTCATAATTTATAACATTTGTCTCATATTACACTTATCGATTGGGTCCATGCCCGCTTCTAGAGTTATTGTAGGCACTGGTATCAATAGTTACAGTTAAAGTTAAAGTACCAATGATTGTCACACACACACTAGGTGTGGTGAAATTATTCTCTGCATTTGATGCATCACCCTTGATCACCCCCTGTGAGGTGAGGAGAGCAGTGAGAAGCACAGGTGGCCGCGCCCGGGAATCATTTTTGGTGATTTAACCCCCAAATCCAACCCTTGATGCTGACTGCCAAGCAGGGAGGTAATGGGTCCCATTTTTATAGTCTTTGGTATGACTCGGCCAGGCTTTGAACAACGACCGATCTCAGGGTAGAGAACATGCTGCCGGAAAAAATATATTCTATTAATCCAGGGGTGGGTAGAGTACCCAAAAAATGTACTCAAGTAAGAGTACCATTAATTTTGAATAATATGACTCAAGTAAAAATAAAAAGTACTCATCAAAATAATTACTTGAGTAAGAATAAATAAGTATTCCGCGAAAAAAATACTCAAGTATTGAGTAACTTGTGAGTAGCTTCTGATTTATTTAGTAGCTATTTTTTAATGATTGCAATGATTTTGACTAGGTACCTGAAATTGGGACTGTATTGGCTCAAATGTGAAAGCTACCCATCCCTACATCGGACTTTAAGTCATGGATTCCAGAACAGCAAATGGAGCCTGATAAGTAGTACACATAACTTTGTATCACTTGTTATTTGTATGCATATGTGAAGGGTCATGCATGTCCTGGTAAAGCTCAGGCTCTAGATTAAACCTAGTCTAAAACTCTTATTTTGAAAAACAAGAGACAATGCAGCTAGTTACTCAGGCAACTTAGTAGCTGACCCTACCTGGCTGTTCTAATTCTTCAGCCCTGCAATCTTAACTCATTATTGCTCTTCTCTGCTCAGTGGCCTTGTGGTTAGAGTGTCTGCCCTGAGATCGGTAGGTTGTGAGTTCAAACCCTGGCCGAGTCATACCAAAGACTATAAAAATGGGACCCATTACCTCCATGCTTGACTCTCAGCTTCAAGGATTGGAATTGGGGGTTGAATCACCAAAATGATTCCAGAGCGCAGCCACCGCTGCTGCTCACTGCTCCCCTCACCTACAATGTCCATTTCTCAGATGATATAATTGTTGATGACTGAAGTATGCTGAGAGCAACCCAACCTAACCCCCCCAATGTATATACTCTGATGATGAACTTGTGTGATGACTGTTTTATGCTGATAGTATATATTTGTACCATGAATTGATTAACGTGGCCCCCGACTTAAACAAGTTGAAAAACGTATTCGGGTGTTGCCATTTAGTGGTCAATTGTACGGAATATGTGCTGTACTGTGCAATCTACCAATAAAAGTTTCAGTTAATCAAGAAAAAAAACTCCCAAGGGGTGGAACAAGAGGATGGGTCAAATGCAGAGGGTAATTTCACCACACCTAGTGTGTGTGACAATCATTGGTACTTTAACTTTAACTCATACTCACTATGAGGCAAAAATTCTGCGAACCTGAAACCAGAAAGAAAGCTAAAAGGGCATTTTAACCTTCATCAGCGCGTCTTATTGTGTGAAAAGCAATAATAATATGCAAGAACAAAAGGAGTTGTAAGGAATAATATTAATAATCGTTTCTCTACACTTGTTCCAAAACGGACAATGACACTCTTAAGCATGTCGTCCATCCGTGTCAAACTAAACAAAAGCACACACACACACACACACACAATGTTCAACTTTGTGGTTCGAGCTCCATTTGTTACCATGGAGACCGAGTGGCAGCTGTCTCCGTGGACAGAATGAAATAAGAACTAGTTCCACCCCTGGCATTTCACTGCTGTCACAGACATACACACAAAGCCCATCCCTCACATGAGCACACATGATAATGCTTACACACACACACAGACACACACTCACACACACACACACACACACACACACACACACACACACACACACACACACACACTGATGAGGCAATGACTGTCCCTGCGGGAGCAAAAAGGTCAGCAGAAGGACTGTGGACAGAGATGGAACAATCAGTCCCCCTGACCTTCACCCCATCACTGCCAGACATCTGGATACTTACAGTACTTGACATACAGATAGATTGAGGGGTGGTGGGGTGATTGAGGGGGAGGGGTTTGTGTGTGTTTGTGTGTGAGACAGCCTGAGGGAGGTCAGGCTGCTTTTTCATTTCAATATTTGAACGTGCATCTGGTAGAATATTGTAGCCAATTAATATATTAGGTGGAACAGGGGTTAGTGCATGTGCCTCACAATACGAAGGTCCTGGGTTCGGGCTCGGGGTCTTTCTGTGTGGAGTTTGCATGTTCTCCCCGTGACTGCGTGGGTTCCCTCCGGGTTACCCGGCTTTCTCCCACCTCCAAAAACATGCACCTGGGGATAGGTTGATTGGCAACACTAAATGGTCCCTAGTATGTGAATGTGAGTGTGAATGTTGTCTGTCTATCTGTGTTGGCCCTGCGATGAGGTGGCAACTTGACCAGGGTGTACCCCGCCTACTGTCAACAGGGGCGAAGGAGCCTACCAACTATCCCACACCTGGGACACAGTCCTGCAGGGCCGCCCCCCGGCCGTTTGGTAGACATCCAGACGACAGGGGGCGCCCCGCCCTACCCCCCGGCGCATGCCAGGGGACACCGCCATCCCACCTGAAGTGGTGGGATGAAAAAATCCATATAACACGTCACAGACGACGTCACGCTAACATCACGTGACACCTCTGATGACGGCTGCAGAAGGAAGGTAGCCAGAAGATTCAAGATTCAAGATTGTTTATTGTGATATGCACAGTTAAACAGACAGTTTGCCGTACAATGAAAATCTTACTTTGCTAGTCCACCCTTGTCAGGTACAAAAACTTTACCTTACTAGCCTATATAAATCAACCATTTATAAATTAAATTGGCAAAGCTTTTGCAGGAGTGACACCAACGCTGCAACATTTACTTGTGACTTAGGCCCCTTCTAGACTAAATTCCCTGGATAAGGTTATCCAGGGAAAATCCCACCTAACCTTATCCTTGTCCACACACACTCAGTGGTCGTTTAAAGGCCTACTGAAATGCGATTTTCTTATTTAAACGGAGATAGCAGGTCCATTCTATGTGTCATACTTGATCATTTCGCGATATTGCCATATTTTTGCTGAAAGGATTTAGTAGAGAACATCGACGATAAAGTTCGCAACTTTTGGTCGCTGATAAAAAAGCCTTGCCTGTACCGGAAGTAGCAGACGAGTAGCGTGACGTCACAGGTTGTGGAGCTCCTCACATCTGCACATTGTTTACAATCATGGCCACCAGCAGCGAGAGCGATTTGGACCGAGAAAGCGACGATTTTCCCATTAATTTGAGCGAGGATGAAAGATTTGTGAATGAGAAAAGTGAGAGTGAAGGACTAGAGGGCAGTGGGAGCGATTCAGATAGGGAAGATGCTGTGAGAGGCGGGTGGGACCTGATATTCAGCTGGGAATGACTAAAACAGTAAATAAACACAAGACATATATATACTCTATTAGCCACAACACAACCAGGCTTATATTTAATATGCCACAAATTAATCCCGCATAACAAACACCTCCCCCCTCCCGTCCATATAACCCGCCAATACAACTCAAACACCTGCACAACACACTCAATCCCACAGCCCAAAGTACCGTTCATCTCCCCAAAGTTCATACAGCACATATATTTCCCCAAAGTCCCCAAAGTTACCTACGTGACATGCACATAGCAGCACGCACATACGGGCAAGCGTTTAAATGTTTGGAAGCCGCAGCTGCATGCATACTCACGGTACCGTGTCTGCGTATCCAACTCAAAGTCCTCCTGGTAAGAGTCTCTGTTGTCCCAGTTCTCCACAGGCCAATGGTAAAGCTTGACTGTCATCTTTTGGGAATGTAAACAATGAAACACCGGCTGTGTTTGTGTTGCTGCAGTCGGCCGCAATACATCGCTTCCCACCTACAGCTTTCTTCTTTGCTGTCTCATTGTTCATTGAACAAATTGCAAAAGATTCACCAACACAGATGTCCAGAATACTGTGGAATTTTGCGATGAAAACAGACGACTTAATAGCTGGCCACCATGCTGTCCCAAAATGTCCTCTACAATCCGTGACGTCACGCGCAGACGCCATCATACCGAGACGTTTTCAGCAGGATATTTCGCGCTTAATTTAAAATTGCACTTTAGTAAGCTAACCCGGCCGTATTGGCATGTGTTGCAATGTTAAGATTTCATCATTGATATATAAACTATCAGACTGTGTGGTCGGTAGTAGTGGGTTTCAGTAGGCCTTTAAGACCCCCTCACCTCCTCCGTCCGCCGGCGTAACGCGACCTAGTACGCATGCGCGGACAATGCGCACGTCATAGTCATCCCCAGTGTTGCTTTGTGTGCAAGTTCTTAAATGAAATTGAACTTATCTGAACAACATCCAGTGTTGTGGTATTTCAATTAACTGGAATCCAGTGTGCTATTGTAGTGAATCACACCTGAGCCATCATAAATTAATCAAATCTTTAATAAACACGTGAAGAAAGTAATTAATGTAATAAAGACCATTTTACATCAATCAAACTAAGGATCTAGATATGTGGTCAGGACACTCCTCACTCTTTTGCCTTCACCTTCATTGTTCATTTGTTTTTGGTAACTTTATATACTCTGGACCTAGACGTTGAGTCTGCGACATACACGGCGGACAATAACTGATACAGTCTGCTTTGCCAGTCCAAATGCATTGGATGTTTTCCGTAGTTTTCCCTCGTCGGCCAGGTAATACAAAGCACACGCTACCTTTTTTTTTTTAATCGCTCCCGTGTAATCACATCCACGGGAGCCCGCATTTTTGTCGTCTCTCCTTTGACAAATGGACAAAGTTTTTTGGTAAGCAGAATCACAGCTGACCTGGACATTGGAAAGTTCTCTTGCAGTCTAAGAAGTGTTGTATCCCAAATAGCTGCAATCGCTTTCTCTTAAGGTATTCATGTGTGATTTACATGTAGAGGAAGGAGGAACACGGGCATGTCTGGATGACTTGCCTTCATATTTCTAGTGTTTACCTTCGAGTGGAAACCGGTTGTTATGAAGCTGGCTGTGGCGCGTTCTTTCTGACGTCACTTCCTGTGTGGGACTGGTCTTTCTGGCGTCACTTCCTCTCCGAACACAGTTTGTAAACGATCGATGAGTCTAAGAGCCGGAGATTCAAGAAATACATTGCACTTACCCGTGTAAAAAATTATCCAAAAAGGGCGACCTTAAACGATGCGTTAGTGTGGCTGACACGATGCTTAGGCTAAATAATTATTCGTTTAAGGAGTTATCCGGCTTAGTGTAGACAGAATATATGCTTGTGAGATCTCCCGGAAGACCCGACCTATGATTGTTCAACAAAAGACAGCGGGAAGAGTTTCTCACATATCATAGCATTTATTTGTTCAAATTGTCTATATATCAGCACAGCTGGACACCATGTGTATATTTAGTCTAATCCTGAACAGCCAACTACAATTCTGTATTCCATGTGGGTCTCGCCCATCTGACTGACACCCAATCTGTTGATCCAGGTAATTAACAAATGGCTGCATCAGTACAACATGCACCCGTATAAACAAATAGGTATCCTGCATAGTTTCCCAACCCAACAAAACATGTTGCATTCCGATGAGGTTTGGACAAACAACTTTAAAGTACGGACAGGACATAATGGAGTCACATTCAGAAGACGTTATACACCAACTTCACTAATATTACGTGTTGTTTTAATGCCGATAAATCATTTTGTGCGCTTGTGCGGCTGTCGTGTCGTGAGCCAAGATTGTGGAAATCAGATTTGCATGGTAAAGAGTGCATCGCTGTGTTAGTTCTAATGTCAAAGTGTGGCAGTCTTTATATTTTACAAGCACTTTGTGTACAAACTGCACACATGTTTTATTTTTTATATTGTACATTTTTTATATAATATATTTTAAAAAACAGTTATATACATTTAAAGTCACGCTTAGTGTTATTACAATCATTATTTTACCTCTTATTACTCCGCCAGGATCTTATGTGATAGGTGGTGGTTGTTTGTCTTAGTTAATTAGATATTTTTTTTAATTCACTCAATATTAGACTTAGACAAACTTTATTGATCCACAAGGGAAATTGTTCCACACAGTTGCCCAGTTACAAAGGATGGAAAGGGTAAGGATGGAACGGATAATGCAGGTATTAAGTAGACTAAGAGTATATAGAGTATATAAAATATACTGATATATTATATTTCTATATAATATGTACAATGTATAACAAATCTCAATGACCATGTACAATATTACAGTATATGTAACAGCTGCAGCAAAAAAAAGGCAGCATAAAATTAAAATTAAAATAACAAATAAAAATAAGTCGATCAATCAATATTGAAAAGGAACAGAAAGAAGTATGAACCAAAAATATCAGCCTCCTAATCACACAAATACATAATTCAAAGTCATATATTTTCATCAATATGATTTTTACGGTTTTTGTTAAATTAATACATGTTTACAATATTTTGGTCCAGTGTCACGTTTGTTTCATTAACTAACATCTTTCATTAATGTGCATCTTTCCATTGTCACTGTTCTAAAACTGAATGTATTAAAATCGGCAGACTTTGTTTAAATTCACAGGAAATGTCAAAAATGGGATAAGGGATTTTGAAGGTATTCCAGATAATTTTGTACTACGTTGTAACAAACGCACCCAAGTTCTCCGGGTGTCTCTGCCACTACGCAATTAAGGAGTCACGGGTGGGACCTGATATTAAGCTGGGAATGATTAATACATTAAATAAACACAAGACATGTACAACTATTAGCCACAAGACGATCAGGCTTATATTTAATATGCCACAAATTAATCCTGCATAACAAACACCTAACCCCCCCCCCCGTCCATATAACCCGCCAATACAAATCAAACACCCGCACAAAACACTCAATCCCACAGCCCAAAGTGCAGTTCACCTCCCCAAAGTTAATAAAGCACATATATTTCCCCGAAGTCCCCAAAGTTACGTACGTGACATTCACATAGCGGCATGCACGTACGGGCAAGCGATACAATGTTTGGAACCCGCAGCAGCGTACTCACGGTACCGTGTCTGCGCATCAAACTCAAAGTCCTCCTGGAAAAAGTCTCTGTTGTCCCGGTTCTCCACAGGCCAATGGAAAGTCCACAAAAAAGGGCAAAAATTAGGATTCTTCCATGAAGTGGCTCCGTAGCAAAAACGCTGGGTCTGACAGGTGCTCCTAGGTGGTTTGTGACGTCAATTTCCGCATCCGCCCGGTCTGATAGCACCGGATGCCTTTTATATCCCCACATATTTATTACGTTACATACTTAATATTAACATAATTATTTAATACGCCTGTAACAGTTTATAATAAGGAAATGGATGACATAATAAGTATATATATATATATATATATATTTATTTATTTTCCCAGCTGAGCACAAGTTAACTGTGACTGGCAATATTTATTATACATATACATCTCGATGGACCCCTATGGCCATTATAACGTCACCTTACATTTACAGTACAATCCTCGACTTCTGTGTGTGTGTGTGTGTGTGTGTGTGTGTGTGTGTGTGTGTGTGTGTGTGTGTGTGTGTGTGTGTGTGTGTGTGTGTGTGTGTGTGTGTGTGTGCCAGCTGTCCGCCTCCACCCACAGAGGCAAAGAGAGTGGATGACTGAGGGTTCACTCCATTTATTTAATTCTGCAAAAGATGGCTCAAAAAAGTATTATTGGATTTTGAAGAAACTTTTAGGAAATGTCAGAAATTGATTGATTCAGGATTTTCTAAAATTATAAATTACCATTGGGAGATAGGGCCTAGTCTGCACTCTCCCTTTGTTCTACTTTTTCCCATTTGTGCAGGGTTTTTTGGTTGAAACGTATTCCTACACTGGCCAATAAAAACAAGTCAAGGGCTGCAAATGGCCCCAAATAGCCGCACTTTGTGCACTCGTGGTTTTGTAGATTTTCGTCAGGGTTGAGCGCGTGATGTGACGTCAACTCAGTGAGCAACCACAGCTCTCTATGAATATTTAGCTTGTTAGCTTCCTTTATTGTGAGGAAACAATGGTATTTAAAGAGAAGGGGGAGTGTTGTTGCAGCTGGAACTAATCCATGCATCGCAACTGGCATTTTCATTGCAAATGTTGATTTGAAATTGGAGGAGAAGGCATTCGTAGGGGTGGTTTGTATGCCGCACGGGTCATTTACACATAGGAAAATAATTTATTTGGAGGTGCACATCATGCTATCATGCCGTTTGCAGGGGGAAGAGCTAGCCAGTGTAGTGCACGCTGAACATTATCCAGGTTTTAGAGATTGAGCACTTGTGTGAAAAAATTTAGTAGTAGTAGTGACAATGTGTACATGTTGGCAGGTCTTATTTTGTAAACACTCTGTCTTTACAATATTAATGCGAACAATAACACAAATGTTACTATCACTTTATGGATTTTAGATGTTAGCAAACTGTCGCTTAAAGCAGCAAGTGGGGGGGGGGAAAAATATTCCGCAAATGTGTATTAATGCATCAATCTTGAATATCACTGCTGCATCCCAACATCCCACTTAAATTCCCATTTACCTGTTGCGAGAGAATGCTAATTCACCAATAATGACTAAAACCCTGCAGAGAGACGCTGAGACAGTGTGCTTTTTCCGACCAATCATCCATAAAAAACAACTAACAACCTAAATGGAACTGAGACTAATCGAGAACACACTCACACACATATATATTCTCCTCCTGAGAACCAGTGTCCTCTGACGGGGACATTTCTTTTACACGTTTCAGGGAAAAATAGGACAAAGGTCCAATGCAGAGGACGGACGCTGGTTCTCAGGATACATAAGAAACTCTCAAGAAATTCAAGCCAAATAAACAATGAAAGCATTTTATACTTGCGATATCAATGAGGAAATATAAGGTGTGTGGCAGCAATAACGCAGCCAAGTAATACTGACTGCTGAGGTTTTTTCCCCCATTCATTTCGTTAAAAAAGTTATTGATTTTACTAATATTTTTTTGCAAGACTGTCCAGGCCAAAAGGTGGCAACCACAGTA
The DNA here is from genome assembly GCF_033978685.3 of Nerophis lumbriciformis. Taxonomy (NCBI): domain Eukaryota; kingdom Metazoa; phylum Chordata; class Actinopteri; order Syngnathiformes; family Syngnathidae; genus Nerophis; species Nerophis lumbriciformis. The sequence continues at coordinate 23,792,711 of NC_084561.2, read as the reverse complement.
ATTAACGAGAAACAATACAAAAAAATTTTCTCCACACAATCACAACTAAAGTGCACCAACACAAATAAATGCAATACTATGTACCGTATTTTTCGGACTGTGAAGCGCACTTAAAATCCTTTTATTTTCTCAAAAATCGCCTTATCACCTGGTGCGCCTTATGTATATATTAATTCTGGTTGTACTTACTGACCTCAAAATGTTTTTATGTGGTACATGGTGTAATGGTAAGTGTGACCAGTAGATGGCAGTCACACGTGTGGACTGCAGGTTGACGCCATGTGTTCAATAAGTGACACAAGCAAGTACATGTAAGCAAGCAAGACCAAAACTTTGATGTTTCATTGAGATTACAGCTCATTACTAACCTGACTCTCGCCAGACCCTTGTAGTTCGCTGAGCTCCACACAAGGATCTGGGCTAGAAGGCATTGCAAACTCCTTCCAGATAGCAAAAAATAATGAACCAATCAGGATCGCCGGGCGGGATTTCATAGATGTGACGTAGCGCCAAAGCAACTGTTTGATTCAAAAAAACAAAGAGTGAGGAGTCGTGTGCTGACGTTGATTCTGCAATCACATACAATGATTTTTTACAAGGCCCCGCCTTCTGAAATACATCTCCTCTTGAGAACTCCCAGATTCTTGTGTAGAGCTCAGCGAATGACAAGGATCTGGCGAGAGTCAGGTTAGATCATTACACATGGGCTCAAAAATCTGTCAAAATGTTTTTGTACGACTTTGGTAAGCTACGAAGACGCACTGCTTGATGGACTGTTTATTAAGAGGGAAAAATCGTCATCTAAAGCAGTGGTCCCCAAACAACCGGTACCGGTCTGTGGATCGATTGGTACCGGGCCGCACAAGAAATAAAAAAAACAACTTTTTTTTTCTTTTTTTTTAAAAAAATTAAATCAACATAAAAAACACAAGATACACTTACAATTAGTGCACCAACCCAAAAAACCTCCCTCCTCCATTTATACTCATTCACACTCATTCGCACAAAAGGGTTATTTCTTTCTGTTATTAATATTTCTGGTTCCTACATTATATATCAATATAGATCAATACAGTCTGCAGGAATACAGTCCGTAAGCACTCATAATTGTATTTGTTTGTGACAAAAAAAAATAAAAATACCAACCCCCCTCCCCCGGTCCGTGGGACAAATTTTGAAGCGTTGACCGGTCCGCAGTTACAAAAAGGTTGGGGACCACTGATCTAAAGTGTACAAGCTTTAGTATAGCCTGTAGAGGCCCGATGATCTGGAATGAGATCAATAGCTCTATGAAAGAATAACATTCTTTAAACATTTTTAAAAAGCATTTAAAGCTCAATTTATTACGACTTTATGCTCAGTACATTTAGCACACCCCTTATGGTTGAGGATTTCACATTAGTCGCATAATTTTGGTCTTGACCTCTGTATGTATGATGAGATTATCGCAGATCTTCAAGATGCAACCTTTTAATCCAATTTGAATAATAGGATATTGAGACTGATTTGGTGGATTCAAAAATTCCTTTTTTATTTATAAATGAAATTGTAAAGGGGAATTTGGTGGGTAGATTTTGAAATGAATTGTATTGTACTGTATTTTATTTTGGCCTGGGAACGCCTCGGGGTCCCACAGGAAGAGCTGGACGAAGTGGCTGGGGAGAGGGAAGTCTGGGCTTCCCTGCTTAGGCTGCTGACCCCGCGACCCGACCTCGGATAAGCGGAAGAAGATGGATGGATGGATGGATGGATGTATTTTGTATATTATATGATGATATATATTTTAACTGTAGGTCCCTGTCCATACGTTGTGTGCTTCTAGGGCAGTGGTTCTCAACCTTTTTTCAGTGATGTACCCCCTGTGAACATTTTTTTTAATTCAAGTACCCCCTAAAGCATTTTTGGTTGAAAAAAACAGATAAAGTAAAATACAGCACTATGTCATCAGTTTCTGATTTATTAAATTGTTTAACAGTGCAAAATATTGCTTATTTGTAGTGGTCTTTCTTGAACTATTTGGAAAAAAAGATATACATATAACTAAAAACTTGTTGAAAAATAAACAAGTGATTCAATTATAAATAAAGAGTTCTACACATAGAAGTAATCATCAACTTTAAGTGCCCTCTTTGGGGATTGTAACAGAGATCCATCTGGATTCATGAACTTAATTCTAAACATTTCTTCACAAAAAAAAAAAAATCTTTAACATCAATATTTATGGAACATGTCCACAAAAAATCTAGCTGTCAACACTGAATATTGCATTGTTGCATTTCTTTTCACAGTTCTTTTTGACAGACATTTTAGTGAGGGTCAAACCATCATGGCATGGGGGAAACTCTGGGTTTATGGTAATGAATGGAATAGCCTACTTGATTTTATGTTCAGTTTATGAACTTACATTCATATTTTGTTGAAGTATTATTCAATAAATATATTTATAAAGGATTTTTGAATTGATGCTATTTTAAAAAAATCTCACGTACCCCTTGGCATACCTTCAAGTACCCCCATTTGAGAACCACTGTTCTAGGGGATGGCCTTTTTGCAGAACGGACTCTGATATTAACAATAGAAACAATAATGTAATACAAAACTATGTCTGTATGTAAATAAATAAATACATATTAAAAAAAACCCTGTCAGAGCATTATGGCTACCGTAGTCAGACAACATACGGGTATTATCAGGGTGTGTGTATAAGGACCTCAAAATGGCACCTATTAGGAGACATATTATCTAGCTTTTTTGTTTCGCAATATTATGCAAAACTAACTTTTCTTACCTGTTGGTACCTGCTGATGTGTGTTTGGGATCTGCATAAGTCTCAAAAATGTGCATGCACCCACAATTTTGGCCCATTCATCCTCTGCTGTTGACATTTCTAATATAAAGTAGCGTACAATTCTAACTCACATCTGTCAGTAGACTCGCTATGGGAGCACTAAAAACTATATGACGGGGAGAAGACACAGTAGTAGTGGACCCACGTAGTAAAAGACCACCCAACAAACGGTACATTCTGAAGAGACTTGGAAACGGTCTGTAAAACAAAATCTATGAAAACTGTTGACCAAAGAACCACCATTACATGTTATGTAGACCACAAGGAAGTAGAAAAAAAATCATAATATGACCCCTTTAAAGCACATTATAATCCGGTGAAGCTTTTGTATGAAAATAGACTCGTTCATCGACATTGTGCCTTATAATCCGGTGCGCCTTACGGTCCAAAAAATATGGTACACAATAACTGTTGGCAAATGCCACTATCATGCACGAAAAACTGTGGATAACTTTAATAACATTAGTTTCATTGGACTGCAACAATAAGAAACATTCTAAAAGTCTATATAACTGAGTTAATAAGAACATTAAGCATCTCTTTCACATCATATTTACTTTGTCAAGTAGGCTCCTCTGTAATTACCGAGGTTAGCAACGCGTTCCTACACATACAGCATTTGTATGCCAAGACCAGTTCAGATCTCCTACAGCTGGCCTGAAAGATGTCACTTAGTCACTCGGGCCAATTATCTGCCTCAGAGATGCTTCCAGCTTGCTGTCAGAACATGAGCAGCTTGCAGAATCATTCGCTCACTTTGCAGTGTTCAGCACAAAAGCATGCATGTCCCCGCTGACTAAAGCAGGTTCATTTATTCCTCCTGGGAGTTAGTGTCCTTTCTAGTGGACATTTGTGTTTTACATAACAAGGCTAAAAAAGTGTTCGCCAAATTTGGAAGTCTGACAAAAGAAATCGACAAAAAAAAAATGTCCAATGTTGAAAGGTACATTGGTTTTCAGCAGGATATGAAGAACAAATGCAGGCTGACTTTGTGTTGGGACAAAAAAGTAATTGGTTTGTTAAAAAAAAAAAATGTGACGATGAAGAAACAATTACATTTGTGAAATGGGTTAAAATTTTGTCAAATAGAAGAAATATTAAAAAAACTAAATGAGACAAAAAGAGAGAGAAAATTAAGTACTGGTCAGTGATACCGGGTACGGATTTACATAAAATCAAAAGGTGCCATATTATGAAGTCACGTCCGGTTGCAGACTCGCTACCGGCTCAAGCACTTGGCCGGAAAACAGGCAGTCAAACACTCAGAGCAGACTCAGCCAAACTGCCTTTTGGTATTGTTACAATTTTCCATGCCAACAAAGAAAGAAAAAAGGCGCTCAAAATTACAGCAGTCTCCATTTTCCAAAATGTGCTAGCTCAATGCTAATTTACATTGGATCTGCCAAAGACATGCCACTGATAGCATTATTAATTTTACATGACAATTTCGACTAGAGATGTCCGATAATATCGGACTGCCGATAATATCGGCCGATACATGCTATAAAATGTAATATCGGAAATTATCGGTATCGGTTTCAAAAAGTAAAATGTATGACTTTTAAAAACGCAGCTGTACGGAGTGGTACTCCCGAATTTCAGTGCCCCTCCCGAAAATCTGCCGGGGCAACCATTCTCCCGAATTCCTCCCGATTTCCACCCGGACAACAATATTGGGTGCGTGCCTTAAAGGCACTGCCTTTAAGTGCCGGCCCAATCACATAATATCTACGGCTTTTTACACACACAAGTGAATGTATTTCATACTTGGTCAACAGCCATACAGGTCACACTGAGGGTGGCCGTATAAACCACTTTAACACTTTTACAAATATGTGCCACACTGTGAACCCACACCAAACAAGAATGACAAATTATCGGCCGATAAATGCTTTAAAATGTATTATCGGAAATTATCGGTATCGGTTTCAAAAAGTTAAATTTGTGACTTTTTAAAATGCCGCTGTGTACACGGACATAGGGAGAAGTACAGAGCGCCAATAACCCTTAAAGGCACTGCCTTTATGTGCCGCAATCACATAACATCTGCAGCTTTTCACACACAATGAATGCCATCCATACTTGGTCAACAGCCATACAGGTCACACTGAGGGTGGCCGTATAAACGACTTTAACACTGTTGCAAATATGCGCCACACTGTGAACCCACACCAAACAAGAATGACAATCACATTTCGGGAGAACATCCGCACCGTAACATAACATAAACACAACAGAACAATTACCCAGAACCCCTTGCAGCACTAACTCTTCCGGGACGCTACAATATACACCCCCCGCTACCCCCTACCCGCCCCACACACCTCAAACCCGCCCACCCAACCCCGCCCACCTCAACCTCCTCATGCTCTCTCAGGGAGAGCATGTCCCAAATTCCATGCTGCTGTTTTGAGGTATGTTAAAAAAAAAAAAAAGCACTTTGTGACTTCAATAATAAATATGGCAGTGCCATGTTGGCATTTTTTTCCATAACTTGAGTTTATTTATTTGGAAAACCTTGTTACATTGTTTAATGCATCCAGCGGGGCATCACAACAAAATTAGGCATAATAATGTCTTAATTCCACGACTGTATATATCGGTATCGGTTGATATCGGAATCGGTGATTAAGAGTTGGACAATAACGTAATATCGGATATCGGCAAAAAAGCCATTATCGGACATCTCTTATAAAACGTTTATGTAGTATTCATTTATTTTTGCGTCTTGAGCTCAGTAAGTGCAGCCTCTCTCCCACGAGCGCACATTCAGCACTGAAAAAAGGGGGAAAAAAGGTCGGTTACGTTGAAGATGCATTTTGAACTGTCTCTAAAATGCAGATGAAAAGTGGTCAAAGAAACGCCACAGGTGTGATGATAGCATGATAACATGAATGTGCAATCAATGATCGAGTGTCTCCATGGTGATGACCCGTATAGGACTCGCAAAATCCTCTGTTATAAAAGGCGGTCTGCATCACCTTTGACTTGTACAAGCAATGTTAGTATATCACATGCAACACGCCCTCTCATAGTACACACAATTTTAGATTGTACACGCTGTTTAGCATGTGATATTTGAATCTTAGTAACTCAGGCCGTAATTGTTAAATGATGAATTAAAAAAAAAATATATATATATATATATATATATATATATATATATATATATATATATATATATATATATATATATATATATATATATATATATTCTTTTTTTCTTTTTTTTTTTTAAACATGTTAATATTTATTAAAACATTTAAATACACAATAAAGTACCACAGATTGGTACAGTTGAGTACCGGTATGTGAAAGGTACCATCTCTAGTAGTAGTTCACTTTAATTTTCTAGGTTATTCTATTTTGTCAAGGTCAGAACTGACTTTTTCTGCCATTTCATCAACCATTGAAGATACCAGGGATTGATTGTATCCGGGTTTTTCGTCCTTCCGGTGGCATTTTAACCCCTTGTTGATAACCGGTAATTACTTTGCCGCGGGCTATTAATTGTCGTTTACCAATTTTCTGGCTCCTCTGAGATGAGGAAAACTAACTCGAGGTTCCCTGGTGCTGTAGCAGCTGAGATGACTCACAAAGAGTGTAAGTGCATATCTGACTCCCTGCCTCCATCCCATCTTTACTGCCAATCTGTCCCTACATGCATATGCCAAATGCATAAGAAACAGAGAGAAAAGTAACTGTGTAAAAAGCTTAAAGGAGACTTAGGGGGTTTATTTTTGAAACCTGATTTTTTTGAGGGGGTGCTGTGAGACAGGTGATATAGTAACTGGAAATACTACGTTACCGACGCCCAGTGCCTCCCGGCCTCAGACAATTCTATATTCCTCTATTGATTTCAATTAAGATAACTGTTATTAGGCAGCGTGAGCGACATCAAGTCGATGAAAGGGTCAAGCAAATGTATTGCAGCGATTGACTGTAGAGAACCCATGCGAAGTGAAGGGAGCGCTTTGCGAGGGTCAGAAGTTGGTGTTTGCATCCATATTTTGGTAGCGGTACTAAAATTATTTCGATACTGTTCTGTACTTTGATACTTTTCTAAATTTAGGGGATCACAAAAAATGTCATTATTGGCTTTATTTTAACAAAAAATCTTCGGGTACATTAAACATATGTTTTTTATTGCAAGTTTGTCCTTAAATAAAATAGTGAACATACTAGACAACTTGTCTTTTAAGTAAGCAAACAAAGGCTCCGAATTAGTCTGCTTGTCATGATCTGTGGTCTAGATCATGTTTTGTTTAGTTATGTTCTGTTAGTTTTGGACTCATTTAGTTCCTGTTTATGCACCTGAGTTTGTTACCATGGCTACTTATTATTTTCACCTGCCGCTTGTAATCCGGACACGCACCTGTTTGTCACTGCCTTTGCCAGTGAGTCGGTCTGGCTTCTTTATTTGCGTCACGCAACTGTTACGTGAGTTTTTGCTTGTCTCCTAGCCCCTGATAGTGATCTTTGTCTGTGCTAAGTTGTAGCCTTAGCTTCCGGTGCGCTCGGCACTTTATCCAGTCGGTTTGTTTTCTGTTTTGGTACCTGTATTGTGTTATTTTACTATTAAATCGTGTCGTTACCTGCAAGTCCTGTCCGGATTCGTCCATTTGCATCTTGGGAGAACAAAACCCGCATCATCATGCGCCCCGATCGTGACACTGCTGACATATGCAGTAACATATTGTGTCATTTATCATTCTATTAGTTTGTCAACATTATTAAGGGCAAGTGGTAGAAAATGAATTATTAATCTACTTGTTCATTTACTGTTAATATCTGCTTACTTTCTATTTTAACATGTTCTATCTACACTTCTGTTAAAATGTAATAATCACTTATTCTTCTGTTGTATGGATGCTTTACATTAGTTTTGGATGATACCACAAGTTTGGGTATCAATCCGATACCAAATCGTTACAGGATCATACATTGGTCATATTCAAAGTCCTCATGTGTCCGGGGACATTTTTCAGGAGTTTATAAACATAATATACATTTTTTTTAAACGAAAGAAGATCTTGTAATGACAAAAAAATATCGACGTAATCATAGTATTATCGACTAGATACGCTACTGTACTTGGTATCATTACAGTGGATGTCAGGTGTAGATCCACCAATGGTGTTTGTTTACATTTTGACACCGGTGAGCTACGGTGTGTAGTGAAGCATGTTTAGTTATTCCTCGTCCTGCAGGGATGATACTTGTAAGAAACGTACTTTATTTGTCGCCATGGAGACGAGGATTAGTGATTTAGAAGTAGCTAAAACACTGCAGACAGCGGCTGGACTTTAGCTGCTCGCTCGCTAGCCATGTCTTTAAGCACCTCTTCCTGAGGGCATTTCAGTGTTATAACTTCACCTTTATCTTTAGTTTTTAAGCCAAAATGTGTTTGTTCTCCCTTTTCTGTCGACACACTGTGTCTGCTTGTAAGTACTCCGTGATTGTGCGCTGCCGAACATGCTCGTCTGCTCGTAAACCAGCAATGACACGACGTGATGACGACAGGGGTGCGGGGGGTTGGGGGACCGGTACTTTTCAGAGGCGGTACAGTACCGAATATGATTCATTAGTATCGCGGTACTATACTAATACCGGTATACCGTACAACCATAATACAAACAGGTCAGGAAGAGAGAGATTGCATGAAATATCCTCTTCCCTACACACACAAGTATATGCAAATGTGTATAGATAGCACAAATAAAGCTCATTGAAGGTAATCAGTTGGGAAGTGGACATCAGTTCCCACAAACCTCTACAGTAGTCAGCCTAAATTCTTTAACCAAGCCTTTCCTTCTAGCAGAAAATGAACCAATGTACTGTTTCCATTCAGTCCTGATTTGTCTAAACCAGGGGTCGGCAACCCAAAATGTTGAAGGAGCCATATTGGACCAAAAATACAAAAACAAATCTGTCTGGAGCCGCAAAAAATTAAAAGCCATATTACATACAGATAGTGTGTCATGAGATATAAATTGAATTAAGATGACTTAAAGGAAACTAAATGAGCTGAAATATACCTACAAATGAGGCATAATGATGCAATATGTACATATAGCTAGCCTAAATAGCATGTTAGCATCGATTAGCTTGCAGTCATGCAGTGACCAAATATGTCTGATTAGCACTCCACACAAGTCAATAACATCAACAAAACTCACCTTTGTGCATTCATGCACAACGTTAAAAGTCTGGTGGACAAAATGAGACAGAAAAAGAAGTGGTATAAAACACGTCCTAAAAAGTCAGAGAAAGTTATACATGTAAACAAACTACGGTGAGTTCAAGGACCGCCAAAATTAGGAGGACAAAACGGTGCTCGCCAAATACTCGAATCAGTGAAGCATCCATCCATCCATCCATCCATCCATCTTCTTCCGCTTATCCGAGGTCGGGTCGGGTCAGTGAAGCATGTTTAATATAAACAGTGTGCTTTATAACAATTAGGGAGGTTTGTGTCATGTTTGTCCTCCTACAGAAACCATATTAAAACAAAGAAATATTTTTTTTTCCCCTCATCTTTTTCCATTTTTCATACATTTTTGAAAAAGCTCCAGAGAGCCACTAGGGCGGCGCTAAAGAGCCGCATGCGGCTCTAGAGCCGTGGGTTGCCGACCCCTGGTCTAAACCAATGTTTTAGGAAGTATAAATGTCACCATAGAAACGTCTGATAAATCATGTTATTCAACTTTAACTAATTGGAAAATTAAGACAATTATTATTAAACTAACCGGGGGTAACTGGTGGGACCTGTTTGAGTCGACATCTCTCCGATTGTTAGTTGCAGTTTGTTTTTATTAATTTTGACATAAACACCACTCTTCAATAATGACAAAGTTAACAAGTATACAGCATAACACAAGTCAACACAAATTGACCATTTTTTCAAAGAATTTACCCTTTTGTGTCTTACAAAGCCAGTTCACAGAGTACAGTGGAAGTTCGAGTGACAAACGCCTCTATTGGTGACTTTTTTGGTATATGAACCTTGGTGGGGGGGCGTGTGGGGGGGTGGGGGTAGGGGGTTGGTGGTAGCGGGGGGTGTATATTGTAGCGTCCCGGAAGAGTTAGTGCTGCAAGGGGTTCCTGTTGCGTTTCTTTGACCACTTTTCATGGGCATTTTAGAGACAGTTCAAAATGCATCTTCAACAAAACCGACCTTTTTTCCCCCCTTTTTTCAGTGCTGAATGTGCGCTCATGGGAGAGAGGCTGCACTTACTGTGCTCAAGACGCAAAAATAAATGAATACTACATAAACGTTTTTATAAGAGATGTCCGATAATGGCTTTTTTGCCGATATCCGATATTACGTTATTGTCCAACTCTTAATTACCGATTCCGATATCAACCGATACCGCTATATACAGTCGTGGAATTAACACATTATTATGCCTAATTTTGTTGTGATGCCCCGCTGGATGCATTAAACAATGTAACAAGGTTTTCCAAAATAAATCAACTCAAGTTATGGAAAAAATGCCAACATGGCACTGCCATATTTATTATTGAAGTCACAAAGTGCATAATTTTTTTTAACATGCCTCAAAACAGCAGCTTGGAATTTGGGACATGCTCTCCCTGAGAGAGCATGAGGTGGGCGGGGTTGGGAGGGGGCGGGGTTGAGGTGGGGGGGTAGGGGGTAGCGGGGCGTGTATATTGTAGCGTCCCGGAAGAGTTAGTGCTGCAAGGGGTTCTGGGTATTTGTTCTGTTGTGTTTATGTTGTGTTACGGTGCGGATGTTCTCCCGAAATGTGATTGTCATTCTTGTTTGGTGTGGGTTCACAGTGTGGCGCATATTTGCAACAGTGTTAAAGTCGTTTATACGGCCACCCTCAGTGTGACCTGTATGGCTGTTGACCAAGTATGCATTGCATTCATTGTGTGTGAAAAGCTGCAGATGTTATGTGATTGCGGCACATAAAGGCAGTGCCTTTAAGGGTTATTGGCGCTCTGTACTTCTCCCTATGTCCGTGTACACAGCGGCATTTTAAAAAGTCACAAATTTAACTTTTTGAAACCGATACCGATAATTTCCGATAATACATTTTAAAGCATTTATCGGCCGATAATATCGGCAGTCCGATATTATCGGACATCCCTACTTTAAATGCGTCCAAACTGTATAGCTTCGGGTTGCTAGACAGCCGCTTTAGTTAGCGTTTTAGCGAGTTAGCCTTCGCAAAGGGGCAAAGGAGGCTTTGTTCCACAGCAAGTCTTTATTTGTGATAAGACAGAAAAAGATGCCACAGCAGACCTTTAGTACAGCGAAGGAGAAGGCACTACCAAGACACAAGCTAATGAAGGATCGCCTCACACTGCTAGATTGTGCTAACGCTAGTGGTGACTACACGAAGGCATTGCTTGTTTATCACTCTAAAACTCCCGAGTGTTCAAAAATGCCACAAATATTCCCAGACACAAGGTAAAATGATTTTCCTTTTTTTTTTTTTTTTTTTTTACTGTAGCAACATGGTGGTTAACGGTTTGGAGCGCACAAACAAGACGTTTGTGTGTGTGAGTGTGTTGACACTTAAGCTTGCTGTAATGTTGTTCTGTTGTTGGTCGATGTGAAAAATATGGGTTATGGGTTATATACTTGTACAGCACTTTTCTACCTTCAAGGTACTCAAAGCACTTTGACACTATTTCCACATTCACACACACTGATGGCGGGAACTGCCATGCAAGGCCCCCAACGGACGTGACTACAATGGCGGAAGCTGGGGATTGAACGAGGAACGCTCTACCAACCGAGCCACACCATCCCCAAATACAAGCAAAGTAGGGTTTTGTGGGACGCGATCCAAAAATGTTAGGTTTGCAGGTGTCATGACGTGGTTTTCACAGCTTACTGTGAGGTTTGTTCTCCCGGGATGCAAACGGACTAATCCGGACAAGGCTTGCAGGTAGGAACATATTTATTAATCTAACTAAAAAATAACAGGCAAACAACAAAGACAAGCGTGCCTATCGCAAGGCGAAAACTTAGCGCAGGAAACATGGAACTATGGACAAGGCAAAAACTCTCTAACTGTGGCATGAACTAAACAAGACTTACGTAGAGGGTTGCGTGAAGCAACCAAACAGCATGAACTATGGTATTGCATGAAACAAGCAACTAGCATAACTATGGAATCAGACATGAAACGAGCAATGACGCCAGGCCGACTGACTGGCAAAGGCGGTTTAAATAGTCTCTTGATTAGAGCCAGGTGAGCGTCCGAACACCAGCGGCAGGTGAAAATCATACGCAACCATGGCAACCAAAACAAACAAGAGTGCACAAAAAACAGGAACTAATGAAGTTAAACTAACAGAACATAACGAAAACATGATCCGGACCACGGATCATGACGGCAGGTATCTGCAGACTCTGTTTGGGCCTTCAATAGGAATGGAAGTCTTACACGAATTTTGATTTGAATTAAGACTCCTGAATGACAAACCGATTCAGAATCAAATCTCAATCCAACACTATTCTCAATTCAAACCGATTCATCCATCCATCCATCCATCCATCCATCTTCTTCCGCTTATCCGAGGTCGGGTCGCGGGGGCAGCAACCTAAGCAGGGAAGCCCAGACTTCCCTCTCCCCAGCCACTTCGTCCAGCTCTTCCTGTGGAACCCCGAGGCGTTCCCAGGCCAGCCGGGAGACATAGTCTTCCCAACGTGTCCTGGGTCTTCCCCGCGGCCTCCTACCGGTCGGACGTGCCCTAAACACCTCCCTAGGGAGGCGTTCGGGTGGCATCCTGACCAGATGCCCGAACCACCTCATCTGGCTCCTCTCCATGTGGAGGAGCAGCGGCTTTACTTTGAGCTCCCCCCGGATGGCAGAGCTTCTCACCCTATCTCTAAGGGAGAGCCCCGCCACCCGGCGGAGGAAACTCATTTCGGCCGCTTGTACCCGTGATCTTGTCCTTTCGGTCATAACCCAAAGCTCATGACCATAGGTGAGGATGGGAACGTAGATCGACCGGTAAATTGAGAGCTTTGCCTTCCGGCTCAGCTCCTTCTTCACCACAACGGATCGATACAGCGTCCGCATTACTGAAGACGCCGCACTGATCCGTCAAACCGATTCTTGCAATATATTATTTGTTATTAAGATTATAATAAAACCTTTCCAAAATAGGTCACAAAAGTCCTTTTGGCTGCTGATGTATTTTTTTGTTCACATATTTTTTTGTCCTTAAAAACTGGGCTTGATTGTGTTGTAAGAAATGTCGGTGCAAATACATGCCGCCTGCCACTCTGCTGTGTGCTCCGCTGAGCGCACCTCGGGACACGCCCACGGGCGATCCTCTCCTGCAGCAACCACGTGCACTCACTCTTCTATCAACACACCTGACGCTGATGAGACCCCTGCCTTCATAAGCCAGCGCGTCCTGCGTTCCAGTGCCAGAACGTAGCTACTTGTACCTGTACAATAAGCCTTACATTTCTCTAGCTTCCTTGCTTATGTGCTTCCTCGCTCTTTGCGTTTCCCCTCCGTTGTGCTCATTGTGTCTTGCCCTGTGTCGTCATCCAGCAGCCCTTCGTCATCCCCTGGTTTCCAGATGTGTGTCTCGTATCCCCGGATCCCCTCTGGACTTCCCGCTGCCTTCCTGGATCTCGACCTCATGCCTGAAACGACGCCTCGCTCCAAACCCTGACCTCCTGCCTGTCCCTGGACCTCTGAGCCTGCCTTGCCCTTTCTGGACTTTCGCACCGATCTCAACACGCACCTTCAACACCACCCGGTAACACTCCACATATAATCGCTACTAGAGATGTCCGATTATATCGCTACCCCTAACCCAAACAAACCTCAACCCCGCCACCCCCCAACCCCGCCCACATCAACCTCCTCATGCTCTCTCAGGGAGAGCATGTCCCAGATTCCAAGCTGTTGTTTTGAGGCATGTTAAAAAAAAAATGCACTTTGTGACTTCAATAATAAATATAGCAGTGCCATATTGGCATTTTTTTCCATAACTTTAGTTGATTTATTTTGGAAAACCTTGTTACATTGTTTAATGCATCCAGCGGGGCATCACAACAAAATTAGGCATAATAATGTGTTAATTCCAGGACTGTATATATCGGTATCGGTTGATATCGAAATCGGTAATTAAGAGTTGGACAATATCGGATATCGGCAAAAAAAGCCATTATTGGACATCTCTAATCGTTACATATAGTCACACCGTATAAATTTGGACTAGTCACACGCTTCATTTATATATTTTAATAAACACGCTGCACGTTAACGACGTCCCTGCCTCAGTGCCGTCTCCTTCTCCTACCGTTTCATGTAAGACATTATCTAATGGTTTTTGTTTTTGAAGCTTGTTTAACAACAGAATATTAAAGGCCTACTGAAACCCACTACTACCGACCACGCAGTCTGATAGTTTATACATCAATGATGAAATCTTAACATTGCAACACATGCCAATACGGCCGGGTTAGCTTACTAAAGTGCAATTTTAAATTTTGCGCAAAATATCCTGCTGAAAACGTCTCGGTATGATGACGCCTGCGCGTGACGTCACGGATTGTAGAGGACATTTTGGGACAGCATGGTGGCCAGCTATTAAGTTGTCTGTTTTCATCGCAAAATTCCACAGTATTCTGGACATCTGTGTTGGTGAATCTTTTGCAATTTGTTCAATGAACAATGGAGACAGCAAAGAAGAAAGCTGTAGGTGGGAAGCGGTGTATTGCGGCAGGTGTTGTGCCGGATAACGCACCCCCGCAGTAGAATGCACCCCCTGACTGTTGTGCCGGATAACACAGCCGGTGTTTCATTGTTTACATTCCCGGAAGATGACAGTCAAGTTTACCATTGGCCTGTGGAGAACTGGGACAACAGAGACTCTTACCAGGAGGACTTTGAGTTGGATGCGCAGACGCGGTACCGTGAGTACGCATGCAGCTGCGGCTTCCAAACATTTGATTGCTTGCCCGTACGTGCGTGCCGCTATGTGCATGTCACGTACGTAACTTTGGGGAAATATATGTGCTGTATGAACTTTGGGGAGGTGAACGGTACTTTGGGCTGTGGGATTGAGTGTGTTGTGCAGGTGTTTGAGTTGTATTGGCGGGTCATATGGACGGGAGGGGGGAAGTGTTTGTTATGCGGGATTAATTTGTGGCATATTAAATACAAGCCTGGTTGTGTTGTGAGTAATAGAGTATATACAGGTAAAAGCCAGTAAATTAGAATATTTTGAAAAACTTGATTTATTTCAGTAATTGCATTCAAAAGGTGTAACTTGTACATTATATTTATTCATTGCACACAGACTGATGCATTCAAATGTTTATTTCATTTAATTTTGATGATTTGAAGTGGCAACAAATGAAAATCCAAAATTCCGTGTGTCACAAAATTTGAATATTACTTAAGGCTAATACAAAAAAGGGATTTTTAGAAATGTTGGCCAACTGAAAAGTATGAAAATGAAAAATATGAGCATGTACAATACTCAATACTTGGTTGGAGCTCCTTTTGCCTCAATTACTGCGTTAATGCGGCGTGGCATGGAGTCGATGAGGTTCTGGCACTGCTCAGGTGTTATGAGAGCCCAGGTTGCTCTGATAGTGGCCTTCAACTCTTCTGCGTTTTTGGGTCTGGCATTCTGCATCTTCCTTTTCACAATACCCCACAGATTTTCTATGGGGCTAAGGTCAGGGGAGTTGGCGGGCCAATTTAGAACAGAAATACCATGGTCCGTAAACCAGGCACGGGTAGATTTTGCGCTGTGTGCAGGCGCCAAGTCCTGTTGGAACTTGAAATCTCCATCTCCATAGAGCAGGTCAGCAGCAGGAAGCATGAAGTGCTCTAAAACTTGCTGGTAGACGGCTGCGTTGACCCTGGATCTCAGGAAACAGAGTGGACCGACACCAGCAGATGACATGGCACCCCAAACCATCACTGATGGTGGAAACTTTACACTAGACTTCAGGCAACGTGGATCCTGTGCCTCTCTTGTCTTCCTCCAGACTCTGGGACCTCGATTTCCAAAGGAAATGCAAAATTTGCATGGTTGGGTGATGGTTTGGGGTGCCATGTCATCTGCTGGTGTCGGTCCACTCTGTTTCCTGAGATCCAGGGTCAACGCAGCCGTCTACCAGCAAGTTTTAGAGCACTTCATGCTTCCTGCTGCTGACCTGCTCTATGGAGATGGAGATTTCAAGTTCCAACAGGACTTGGCGCCTGCACACAGCGCAAAATCTACCCGTGCCTGGTTTACGGACCATGGTATTTCTGTTCTAAATTGGCCCGCCAACTCCCCTGACCTTAGCCCCATAGAAAATCTGTGGGGTATTGTGAAAAGGAAGATGCAGAATGCCAGACCCAAAAATGCAGAAGAGTTGAAGGCCACTATCAGAGCAACCTGGGGTCTCATAACACCTGAGCAGTGCCAGAAACTCATCGACTCCATGCCACGCCGCATTAACGCAGTAATTGAGGCAAAAGGAGCTCCAACCAAGTATTGAGTATTGTACATGCTCATATTTTTCATTTTCATACTTTTCAGTTGGCCAACATTTCTAAAAATCCCTTTTTTGTATTAGCCTTAAGTAATATTCTAATTTTGTGACACACGGAATTTTGGATATTCATTTGTTGCCACTTCAAATCATCAAAATTAAATGAAATAAACATTTGAATGCATCAGTCTGTGTGCAATGAATAAATATAATGTACAAGTTACACCTTTTGAATGCAATTACTGAAATAAATCAAGTTTTTCAAAATATTCTAATTTACTGGCTTTTACCTGTATATGTCTTGTGTTTATTTACTGTTTTAGTCATTCCCAGCTGAATATCAGGTCCCACCCGCCTCTCACAGCATCTTTCCTAACTGAATCGCTCCCACTGCCCTCTAGTCCTTCACTCTCACTTTCCTCATCCACGAATCTTTCATCCTCGCTCAAATTAATGGGGAAATCGTCGCTTTCTCGGTCTGAATCGCTCTCGCTACTGGTGGCCATGATTGTAAACAATGTGCAGATGTGAGGAGCTCCAAAACCTGTGACGTCATGCTACTCGTCTGCTACTTCCGGTACAGGCAAGGCTTTTTTATCAGCGACCAAAAGTTGCGAACTTTATCGTCGATGTTCTCTACTAAATCTTTTCAGCAAAAATATGGCAATATCACGAAATGATCAAGTATGACACATAGAATGGACCTGCTATCCCCGTTTAAATAAGAACATCGCATTTCAGTAGGCCTTTAAGTTATTTACAGTTTTTTGGTTTTGTTTTGTGCGCCTTAAAAAAACATGTATGATGATTTATGATATGTATGGTGTTCAGTGTGCGCTGATTTAAAATATAATGTGCATCTGATATATCATTGTATTGATGAACAGAGGTGTTGTGAGACCAAGTCAGTTGTAGTTGGGTTTTGAGGCTTCTGATTGGCCACAATGAACATGCATGCCATTAAATGTGTTTTATGTGGACAGATAATTTTGTTTCATCTACACTCACGTGGGTGGACTTTTTTTTTTTTTAAACACCGGAATAATGAAAATTTGCATTTTTGGAATTACCCCCGGCTTTAGACGTGTTGTCAACTTAAACCTGGTCAACATAAATGGGTTCCGCTGCACTGTAAATAGCACCGTCAGCTTTGCAGCTGTTAATGGTCATCATCATTCATTGTATTCTAGCTTTCTTTGAGCACAATGCATGTGTGTGCACTTGCAGTCATCTTTACAAATAAGTGTGAATAATGGATGCATCTGAAAAGAAACAAAGGTCCGTGTTTCCAACGTTTCAGTGAGGCACGATCCATTCTTTGTGTAAAAAATGACAAGCAGAGAGTCAGCGGAAGGAAAATACAGGAGCTAGAAAAAAAGCCTGTACGCAGACAGAAGAGAAGCGGGGACGTCATGAGTTATGATTAGAAGGGGAAAAAAGGACAACAAAGATTGAATTAGCTCAGCCGTGGGGCAGAGTGAGCACGTGGGCACACTCTGTGTCTTTAAAATGCCGTTGTATGCCTCTCAACAGAAAATGATAAGCCTATGCTACCATCACAAACAATCAAATTAAGAAGCAATTATATGTTAGGCAGTAATATGATGGGGAAAATATACAATTACGCAGTTTTAGTTACACTCTGAGGACATCATAACCATCACGCTCACCTGGGCCTTGAAAAATGTGCTGTGCTTCGAACGGCGGAGAAGTTTGAAATATCCCATTTGGACCTTTATGGTTCTACCGAAAAATGTTCCAGTTAAAAATAAACAAAAAAAAGATGGCTGACGACCTCTTTTTGATCATGAGGGGTTCATTCAAATGAAGCTGTGAAAAACTAGTGCAGCCTCTGTCACAATTTTACAATATTCAAAATAGCTTTACTCAGAGAGGGTATTGTTATTTATCCTCAATACCAATCTACCTGTAGAACACATTGAGACATACTTGCCAACCTTGAGACCTCCGAATTCGGGAGATTGAAGAGTTAGGGCTGCAAGGGATTCTGGGTATTTGTTCTGTTGTGTTTATGTTGTGTTACGGTGCGGATGTTCTCCCGAAATGTATTTGTCATTCTTGTTTGGTGTGGGTTCACAGTGTGGCGCATATTTGTAACAGTGTTAAAGTTGTTTATACGGCCACCCTCAGTGTGACCTGTATGGCTGTTGACCAAGTATGTGTTGCAGTCACTTACGTGTGTCTGCAAAGGCCGCATACAACATGTGACTGGGCCGGCACGCTGTTTGAATGGTGAAAAAGCAGACGCTAAAGGCAGTGCCATCACGGCACGCCCTTAATATTGTTGTCCGGGAGAAATTCGGGAGAATGGTTGCCCCGGGAGATTTTCGGGAGGGGCACTGAAATTCGTGAGTCTCCCGGAAAAATCGGCAGAGTTGGCAAGTATGCATTGAGGTCAATTGTGATTTTTAGTAATAAAAGTAGGGATGAGCCGATCCATCGGCCACCGATCAATATTAGACGATTTTTGTGAAAAGGTATGTGATCGCCATTGCCGAGTAATGCCTTTTGATGCTGATCACAAATGCCGATCCCCTCTGGCTAACGTTGTATTTATTTTTAGTCCCCGGGCTGACAAGCGGCTATAGCTAATTATATATCTCTATACACAGTGTGGAACCACTTCCCTAAGTTAATAATCATCACCTAAATTGAGGCAAATAAATTATATTTTTTAGTTAGTATCCCGGTAAGTTCTAGTCAGGTGTACTGGAGAGGAGGCTACGCCAGATAGTCGAACCTCGGACTCAGGAGGAACAGCGTGGTTTTCGTCCTGGTTGTGGAACGGTGGACCAGCTCTATACTCTCGGCAGGGTCCTTGAGGGTTCATGGGAGTTTGCCCAACCAGTCTACTTGTGTACTTGGAGAAGGTATTTAAAGTCCTGTGGGGAGTGCTCAGAGAGTATGGGGTATCGGACTGTCTGATTGTGGCGGTCCCTTCCCTGTATGATCAGTGTCAGAGCTTGGTCCGCATTGCCAGCAGTAAGTCGGACCCGTTTCCCGTGACGGTTGGACTCCGCCAAGGCTGCCCTTTGTCACCAATTATGTTCATAATTTTTATGGACATAATTTTTATGGACAGAATTTCTAGGCGCAGTCAGGGTGTTGAGGGGATCCAGTTTGGCGGCTGCAGGATTAAGTCTCTGCTTTTTGCAGATGATGTGGTCCTTATGGCTTCATCGGGCCAGGATCTTCAGCTCTCACTGGATCGGTTCGCAGCCGAGTGTGAAGCGACTGGGATGGGAATCAGCACCTCCCAGTCCGAGTCCATGGTTCTCGCCCGGAAAAGGGTGGAGTGCCATCTCCGGATTGGGGAGGAGATCTTGCCCCATGTGGAGGAGTTGAAGTACCTCGGAGTATTGTTTACAAGTGAGGGAAGAGTGGATCGTGACATCGACAGGCGGATCGGTGCGGCGTCTTCAGTAATGTGGATTCTGTATCGATCTGTTGTGGTGAAGAAGGAGCTGAGCCGGAAGGCAAAGCTCTCAATTTACCGGTCGATTCACGTTCCCATCCTCACCTATGGTCATGAGCTTTGAGTTATGACAGAAAGGACAAGATCACGGGTACAAGCGGCCGAAAGGAATTTCCTCCGCCAGGTTGCGGGGCTCTTCCTTAGAGATAGGGTGAGAAGCTCCGTCATCCGGGAGGAGCTCAAAGTAAAGCCGCTGCTCCTCCACATCGAAAGGAGCCAGTTGAGGTGGTTAGGACATCTGGTCAGGATGCAACCCGAACACTTCCCTATGGAGGTGTTTATGGCACGTCCGACCAGTAGGAAGCCACGGGGAAGACCCACGACACGTTGGGCTGGCCTGGGAGGAGCTGGACGAAGTGGCTGGGGAGAGGGAAGTCTGGGCTTCTCTGCTTAGGCTCCTGTCCCCACGACGCAACCTCGAATAAGCGGAGGTAAATGGATGGATGGATGGATAGTTAGTATCTTAAGTAAGATTATCACTGTCGAGAAACGACACGTAAGAGGAAGGCAGATTGATCCATAAATTGGTGGTGTCGATATACAAAATAGTATCAGTATATGATCGATACTACAGTGATGATGTCAATATTTTTTTTCTCAAAATCTTATTTTACTTACTCTTATTAAATTTGGGTATCAATCCGATACCAAGTCGTTACAGGATCATACATTGGTCATATTCAAAGTCCTCATGTGTTCAGGGACATATTTCCTGAGTTTATAAACATAATATACATTTTTTAAAAACTAAAGAAGATGTTGGGATGCCAAAAAATATCGACATAATCATAGTAGTAACGACTAGATACGCTACTGTACTTGGTATCTTTACAGTGGATGTCAGCGGACCGGTACTTTTCAAAGGCGGTATAGTACCAAAAATGATTAATTAGTATCACGGTACTATACTAATACCGGCATACCCTACAACCCTACCCTGAACTGTGAAATGCGGTGGAAACACAAACCACACTTTTACAGGAATAATCCAGGAACCAAAGAAAAAGGGCTTAATGTAATTTGTGTCCGTACGAATTGTGACTTAAAGCCACGTTCTAATTCATTTTTCTTTGAGGAATGTTAAAAATTCCCGCCTTCCCAGGTGCCTGGAAGGCACTGAAAGCCGACACACACACAAATAACCCGGGGTGAGTACAAATTTGCTTGCAGAGTCATCAGTCTGTTCACAGGCTTTAAGAGGTCAAGCTAAAGTACCCTGCAGTCAAGTCAAAGACACAAGATCAAAGCAGAAAGTATAACGAAAACTCAGTAAAGTAATCTTGTGAAGTGCACAGACTTATTCTTCAAAGCTCAGTTTGAGTCCTGAGCTTGAAGACAAGGACACTGAAGGAGTAAAACAAGAATACCAATACTGCTGATATGTGCCTAGTAACTTCCATTGCTCTTTTTAGGTCTAATCTACTGATTTGTTTCCAGCACTGGAAGACAGATTTGGGGATTTGTAGGGTTTTTCTTGGTGCTTTAGTGCAGAACACACAGTATACAAAATACAACCAGTATTTGCTTTGCATGCCATATACTGTACACGCACGGTTATCCTCCTGACAAATAGGAATCACTTAATAGTATTTGCAAGTGCCTTATTTAATGGATATCACAGATTTGTGTTGAAATTAAAATATGGCAAATATTCTATATTTCAAGCCAGGAGAACACTGAAACTATTGCTCTGAGTTGTGAACATTGTTTGTCCAAGCTTTATATTACACTTAAATGATCACATGTTTAATATCCTTAGCTTTCTGAACATGTTTTTGTTAGTTAAGATTAGGGCTGGGCGATATATCGATATACGCAATATATCGCGGGTTTGTCTCTGTGCGATATAGAAAATGACTATATCGTGATATCGAGCATACGTTCTCACGCAGTTGCTTTTAGCTGCTGGCATTACACTGCAGGCTCTCCTCGCTCTTTCCTTCTCACAGACAGCAAGCGCACCTTCTTACACACGTCATATACTGTCACGACATACGTCACATACGTATACGCCCTCCCCAAGCAGAGAGGTAGCAGCGTGGCTAACGTTAGCTGTGATGCTAGCGGAGTGGTGCGAGCGATAATACAAGAGAAAGAAGGTGCGAATCTGGTAACAAATGGAGGAATAATTAATTCCCAAGAAAAACAGCAGGGGGTCTATCGTCTGGCGGTGGTTTGGTTTCAAGTGGGAATATGTCGAACAGACAACCGTAATTTGTCAAGTGTGGGGCAAAAGCGTTGCTATAAAAAGTAGCATTACTGCTGTAACAAACAGTTCAGGATGTCCCAAGTTACCGGAGTGTGTTAGGTAAGGAGGAGGAGTTTTGTCCCTCCAGAGTTGTTGCCATAGGGCTGTGACGTAGTGTGTGTGTGGTTGTGGAAGGAGGTGTGTGATGTTGCCATTAAAGAAGCGGTGGCTACCGAACCTGCTCTAATGTCTCCCGTTTATTATTTTATTAGATAAGTACACTGTATAGGCGAACCCAGGACACTCGGCTACACTGCTAATATGTAGCATCATTTGAAAAGTCACTCGCTAGACAATGAAGAGGGCTTACTCCGGCCGTCAATATCTCCGTTTACTGCCACACGTCCACACCATCAAAATGCCGAGGCAAACATTTCTAGATCAACACCGTATGAAAAAAATAGTGATTCTTTTAGTTGTGATTTCCTTCTCTGCATGAAAGTTTAAAAGTAGCATATATTAATGCAGTATGAAGAAGAATGTTTTAATGTAGACAAATAGAATCATCATACTGCTGTGATTATATGCATCAAGTGTTCATTCAAGGCTAAGGCAAATTATCGATATATATATCGTGTATCGCGATATGGCCTTAAAATATCGCGATATTAAAAAAAGGCCATATCGCCCAGCCCTAGTTAAGATATGTGTATTTGCATTTGCAGCGCTTTAGAAATTAAGAAAAAAACATGACTGTTCTGAATGCAGGTACAGTGGCACCTCAATGTTTTGAGTGTTTTGGGATAAGACTTGTCTCTTGGCTAATTGTTATGCTGTAAATTGCAAGCAAAGATTTGGGGCAAAACATTCAGATGTATAAAAGTGTGCGCACAAAATAATCCACGCACATTCAATCTTTTTACATTCAGTGTTTTATCGTTTATACTTCATGTTGTAGTGTCGTCACGGTCTGATGTGGGGGTGTTGTTAAAGTTGTTGAAGTAGTGTGTTGTTGTTCAGTCTATGAGCTAAAGCGTGCTTTAATCAATGCAAACTGTCAACAACTTTGGACACCCCTGATTTAATTGAATTAAAGAAAGAAATCATCAAAAAGATGACAGCGTGAATGTGGTGTACCTGGTGAAACAATTTGCACGTAGCACTGTGAGTCGGCACCATACTGAAACAGAAAGAGTCTAACATCAGCCAAGAATGTTAAAATAATGTCTAAACGGTGGACATTTATCCATGAAAATATGGAAAAGCTGCTGAGGGTGTGTTTGATTTAGAAGCAGTTGGAAGGAGATACTATAAAAGTCCACTTTCCAAGGTCAATAAATGCTTTACATTATTATCATAAAATTACTGTACCGTATTTTCCTGACCATAGGGTGCACCGGAGTATAAGGCGCACTGCCTATGAATGGTCTATTTTTGATATTTTTTTATATATTAGGCGCACCGGAATATAGGGCGCATTAAAGGAGTAGTATTATTTTTTTACTAATTAAAAACACTTAATTGCGGTCTACATAACATGTAATGGTGGTTCTTTGGTCAAAATGTTGCATAGATTATG
This sequence comes from Nerophis lumbriciformis, assembly GCF_033978685.3. Taxonomy (NCBI): domain Eukaryota; kingdom Metazoa; phylum Chordata; class Actinopteri; order Syngnathiformes; family Syngnathidae; genus Nerophis; species Nerophis lumbriciformis. The sequence continues at coordinate 23,769,102 of NC_084561.2, read as the reverse complement.
TTTTACAGATCATTTCAAGCCGCTTTCTGACAGCGGCTTCCGGATGCGCCGTTTTGTGGGCGGTCTTATTTACGTGGCTCACCTTCGTGCGTCTTGTCCCCGTTATCTTTGTTGTAGCGGTGTAGCGTGCAAGGACGGGAGTAGAAGAAGTGTCAAAAGATGGAGCTAACTGTTTTAATGACATTCAGACTATACTTCAATCAATAACGGAGCATCATCACATTGGAAAAGTGTCCCGTGAAAAAACGTTCGACCGGAACTCTAATAACTAAAGTTCCTTGGGTGAATAACGTAAACTCACTAGGCCGGTATGTTTTAGCGCTCTCATGGCGAGTTTACTGACATATATAAGTAAGAACTTTACACTACTTTATATTAGAAATGGCAACAGCGGAGGATGAATGTCACATAGCAAGAAGATAGAGAAAAAGAAGAAGATTATCGACTACGAAGTCGCCACGGACTACAAAGGCGGACGCGCACAATTTTTCAGGATCTATGCAGATCCCAAATACTCATCATCAGGTACCAGAAGGTAAGAAAAGTTGCATAACATTAAACAAAAAGATAATATGTCTTACCTTATACACACACCATAATAATACTTGTATGTTTAATGTGCCGACAATCCTTCATAGCTTACTTACCCAAGTCGTACTAAAACATTTTGATAGATTTTTGAGCGCTGTGTGTAATGTTCTATATTTTCAATGGAACATTTAAAATGTTGGTGTTGTTTAATTGAGACCTATCATAGTGCAGTCTACACATATCTCTTATGTTTGACTGCCATCTACTGGTTACACTCATCATTACACCCTGTACCAAATAAAATACCGTATTTTCCGCACTATAAGGCGCACCTAAAAACCACAATTTTTCTCAAAAGCTGACAGTGCGCCTTATAACCCGGTGCGCTTTATTACGATTCATTTTCATAAAGTTTCGATCTCGCAACTTCGGTAAACAGCCGCCATCTTTTTTCCCGGTAGAACAGGAAGCGCTTCTTCTTCTACGCAAGCAACCGCCAAGGAAAGCACCCGCCCCCATAGAACAGGAAGCGCTTCTTCTTCTACCCGCCCCCGGAAGAAGAAGAAAAAACGCGCGGATATCACCGTACGTTTCATTTCCTGTTTACATCTGTAAAGACCACAAAATGGCTCCTACAAAGCGACAAGGATCCGGTTCATAAAAAGACGCAATCTCTCCATCCGCACACGGATTACTACCGTATTTCACAGCAACTGATATTCCTGTGAACCGCACTGTGGAACGGGAGCACGTACGGTGAATATTCGCACCACAGGGAATGAGAAGTCATCCTTCACTGTGGTTCTAGCTTGCCATGCTAACTTCCACCCATGGTGATATTCAAAAGGAAGACCTTGCCAAAAGAGACCTTTCCAGCCGGCGTCATCATAAAAGCTAACTCGAAGGGATGGATGGATGAAGAAAAGATGAGCGAGTGGTTAAGGGAAGTTTACGCGAAGAGGCCGGGTGGCTTTTTTCACACAGCTCCGAAGGCGAACACACCTTCACTAAGACGGGCAGACAGCGCCGGACGACATACGACAACATTTGCCAGTGGATCGTAAATGCCTGGGCAGATATTTCGGTCACAACTGTGGTCCGAGCTTTCCGGAAGGCAGGATTCACAGAACTGCTGCACAACAACAGCGACACTGAATCCGATGACTTCGACGAGACGGAGCCGGCCATTTTTGGATCCCACGCTTGCGCAACTTTTCAATTCGGACACCGAAGACGAAGAATTCGAAGGATTTACGAATGAAGAATAACTTCAGAAGGTGAGCGCTATGTTTATTTTGTGTGTTGTGACATTAACGTTCGAGCAACATTATGTTGCTTTTGCTCTACACCATTTTGAATTTTACTATGTTTGTGATTGCACATTTGCGTACATTTTGGGACAGAGTTGTTAGAACGCTGGTTTTCAATATATTATTAAAGTTTGACTGAACTATCTGACTGTTTTTTTGACATTTACTTTAGCGCAGCGTTTTTTTGACATTCACTTTAGCGCAGCGTAGGCGCGGCTTATAGTCCGGGGCGGCTTATTGGTGGACAAAATTATGAAATATGTAATTCATAGAAGGTGCGGCTAATAATCCGGTGCGCCTTATAGTGCGGAAAATACGGTAGCTTCGAGGTGGGTAACCTCAACCAAAATTATTCCGTACATTAGGCGCAATGGGTTATAAGGCGCACTGTTGAGTTTTGAAGAAAAAAAAGGATTTTAAGTGCACCTTATAGTCCGGAAAATACGGTAGTTGTTTGTAATACATTTTGTTTTATTGTTCTTAAACAATATTTCTCATCTAAAAGCTTGTTTTACTCTATTTAAATCAGTTTAATGGAATACATTGATTTGAGATACAAGTATTTTGAGTTAAGATCTTTGTCACAGAACAAATTAAGCTTACATTGTAAGTTGAGGTATTACTATATACATTTTGGTACAAGAAAATATTCAATGACAGTGTAACAAAAGCTATACTCACAACAATTAAATGTGGAGCTCAAATTCAAAACTCTAATAAAGTAATGCAGATCTTGGAATGACTGAATGCTACTTTAACAAGGTGTTATTTTTAGTGTCTTAGATATGTTTTTACGATACCTTCCAGATATACAGTATTTCAGTTGCCTAGAAACAAGTACACAAGTGATGATTGGGAAACGTTTAGCGTGTCAGAAAAAATTAAATGAGACGTATGCGTATACACAATAACATTTGGCACACATGGCAATTAACTTAGTTTCCTGTGTACTGCAGGTCTAAGAATATTGAAAGGATCTAGGAGAAAAATGTTTATAAAATAATCTGGTTAAAAATACAATGTCATTTTGTAGTCATATTCATCTGTGTTCCAATCTGTCAAATGTTGGGTTTAGTCAATTGTAACATTTACTGTAAATCACGGTGACGTTCACTCAACAAGCACTGCTGAAAGGAAAGGCTAATGAGCAGGAAATGGACCGAAAACAAACCGAGTCCTAATCATGGGACAAGCATGATGGAAAGTGGAAAGTGGAAAGAGAGAGGGTGACACAACACAGCAGCAGCTTGTTAACATCTAAAATATCCTGCTCTCCAACGTGAACATGACTTCCAACACACAGCTTCTAGTATTAATATGCTCTTATGTGTTTCTACAGTATCTACAGAACCTTATGTTCCAGCACACCAATTGGTACCAGCAGTAACAGCACGAGTGTTGTAACGATACCAATATTTTGGTACCGGTACTAAAATTATATCGGTACTTTTCGGTACTTTTCTAAAAAAAAAGAGCACCACAATAAAATTGCCTTATTGGCTTTATTTGAACAAAAAATCTTAGGGTACATTAAACATATGTTTCTTATTGCAAGTTTGTCCTTAAATAAAATAGTGAACATACAAGACAACTTGTCTTTTATTAGTAAGTCAGCAAACAAAGGCTCCTAATTTATTCTGCGGACATATGCAGTAACATATTGTGTCATTTTCCATTCTATTATTTTGTCAACATTATTAAGGACAAGTGGTAGAAAATGAATTATTAATCTACTTGTTCATTTATTGTTAATATCTGCTTACTTTCTCTTCCAACATGTTCTATCTACACGTCAGTTAAAATGTAATAATCACTTATTCTTCTGTTGTTTGATGCTTTACATTAGTTATGAATGGTACCACACATGTGGGTATCAATCCGATACCAAGTCATTACAAGATCATACATTGGTCATCTTCAAAGTCCTCATGTGTCCAGGGACATATTTCCTGAGTTTATAAACATAATATACATTTTAAACAAAATGCCAAAAAATATCGACGTAATCAAAGTAGTATCGGCTAGATACGTGCCTGTACTTGATATCATTACAGTGGATGTTAGGTGTAGATCCATGATGATAGGGACGGCGTGGCGCTGCTGGGAGAGTTACAGTGCCAGCAACCTGAGGGTTCCTGGTTCGATCCGCACCTTCTACCAACCTCGTCACGTCCGTTGTGTCCTTGAGCAAGACACTTCACCCTTGCTCATGATGGGTTGTGGTTAGTGCCTTGTATGGCAGCTCCCACCATTAGTGTGTGAATGTGTGTGTGAATGGGTGACTGTGGAAATAGTGTCAAAGCGCTTTGAGTACCTTGAAGGTAGAAAAGCGCTATACAAGTATAACCCATTTATCATTTACATCCACCAATGGCGTTTGTTTACATTTTGATGCCGGTGAGCTACGGTGTGTAGTGAAGCATGTTTAGCTATTCCTCGTCCTGCAGGGATGATACTTGTAAGAAACTTACTTTATTTGTCGCCATGGAGACCAGGATTAGTGATTTAGAAGTAGCTAAAACACTGCTGACGGCGGATGGATGTTAGCTGCTAGCTAGCTAGCCATGTCTTAAAGCACCTCTTCCTGAGGGCGTTTCTGTCAGGAGTTGTAGGTGACGAACCCCAAGATGCAGAGAAGGCGGCAGGCATTGTGCGGGAAAACATTATTTAATGTTCAAAAAATAAAGAATAAAGAAAAGACACCAACCAGGAACTAGGAATGGACAAACTGGAAACAGTGAACAGGGATCCAGCAAACAGGGACTAGGAACAAAAAGACAGTAAGCTACAAACAGTTACAAAATATAGCTTACCGCATACAGCTACACTGATATCAACACGACAGGTCGGAACGACAATAATCCAGCAGTGACTGGAGGAGAAGGCAGGTTTTAAATAGCAGCTGGCTGATTGACACCAGGTGTGGCCAGGTGCCAATCAGCCACAGCTGAGGGGACACAGCACTCAGGGAGACAAGTAGGAAATAACCAAAATAAGAGCATCGACAGGAAATAAAGACAAACAGAGGAAAAACTCAAAACATAACTAAACTGTCAGTGACAAACCTGACAGTTTCAGTGTTATAACTTCACCTTTATCGTTGGTTTTTAAGCCAAAATACGTCTGTTCTCCCTTTTCTGTCTACACACTGTTTGTTTGTAAGTACTCTGTGATTGTGCGCTGCCGAACACGCTCCTCTGCTCGTAAACCAGCAATGTCCCAACGTGACTTCAACGCGGGCGCGTGGGGGTGCGGGACCGGTACTTTTCAGAGACGGTATCGTACCGAAAATGATTCATTAGTATCGCGGTATACCGTACAACCCTAAACAGCACCAAATCATAGCATGAATTTGGTTAAAACCAGCACGTGTTAACGCCTTAATTAGTTTTTTGGGGCCTTATAAAGATCCAATTAACATACCTAGATTATGCGATTGAAGGTAAAGGGGTCCTGTTATGCAAAGCCAACTTTTCTTATGTATGGACACCAGTTTTTGCATTTTTGGTATCCTCATAAGTCCTGAAAATTTGAAACCATGGCGGAGATATTAATAAAACAATCTTGCCGTCTTCTAAACTTGCTTCAGATGAGCCGTTTGGATTTTGAGACGATTTTGGCATGTAAATAATACCGCTCTTATTTTTTTGTGATAGAATGATTGGAACACATACTTGTTGGTCACAAAAAACATTCATGAAGTTTGGTTCTTTTATGAATGTATTATGGGTCTACTGAAAATGGGACCAAATCTGGTTGTTTCATCTGACCACAGAACTTTGTCCATGTGATGTCAGATGAAACAAAAATATGAGCTGTTTGGCCACAATACCCAGCAATATGTTTGGAGGAGAAAAGGTGAGGCCTTTAATCCCAGGAACACCACACCTACCGTCAAGCATGGTGGTGGTAGTATTATGCTCTGGGTCTGTTTTGCTGCCAATGGAACTGGTGCTTTACAGAGAGTAAATGGGACAATGAAAATCCTCCAAATTCTTCAGGACAACCTAAAATCATCAGCCCGGAGTTTGGGTCTTGGGCGCAGTTGGGTGTTCCAACAGGACAATGACCCCAAACACATGTCAAAAGTGGTAAAGGAATGGCTAAATCAGGCTAGAATTAAGGTTTTAGAATGGCCTTCCCAAAGTCATGACTCGAACATGTGGACAATGCTGAAGAAACAAGTCCATGTCAGAAAACCAACAAATTTAGCTGAACTGCACCAATTTTGTCAAGAGGAGTGGTCAAAAATTCAACCAGAAGCTTGCCAGAAGCTTGTGGATGGCTACCAAAAACGCCTTATTGCAGTGAAACTTGCCAAGGGACATGTAACCAAATATGCTGAATGTATGTATACTTTTGACCCAGCAGATTTGGTCACATTTTCAGTAGACCCATAATAAATTCATAAAAGAACAAAACTTCATCAATGTTTTTTTGTGACCAACAAGTATGTGCTCCAATCACTCTATCACAAAAAAATAAGAGTTGTAGAAATTATTGGAAACTCAAGACAGCCATGACATTATGTCCTTTACAAGTGTATGTAAACTTTTGACCATGACTGTAAATATGAATGTCAAATGATGATCATGATAACAGTAAGTAATTCCAATTCAAATTATTTTACACAGAGTAGAGTTGTTCTATATTTTCCCAGGCTTAACGTGGTTCCTGCTCACACACTCTCACGGCACAAACTTCCAATCCAATTTTACTCACTTCAGCATGCATGAACCCATGCGCACGCACGCACGCACGCACGCACGCACGCACGCACGCACGCACGCACGCACGCACGCACGCACGCACGCACGCACGCACCCGCACACGCACGCACGCACGCACGCACGCACGCACGCACGCACGCACGCACGCACGCACGCACGCACGCACGCACGCACGCACGCACGCACGCACACACACACGCACACACGCACGCACACACACACACACACACACACACACACACACACACACACACACACACACACACACACACACACACACACACACGTGCGCACCCACACAAACACACATGCAAAGACACGGCATCTCACAAAGAATATGTGAGTGTGTGTGGGTGGTGGTTCCCCATAGGGCCGTGGTGACAATGAGTCAAGGAGACAGGAAGTGCATGCAGACCCAATCACTAAAAGGACACTCATGCATCTTACGAATGAAAACATACACACTCGGGTGAAGGTAAAGATAAATCCTCCTGAGAATCAGCATCCTCTGCGATTTATTTTGAGTTACACATTTTAGGGGAAAATAGCCCTGGCATACATGTCCACACATGTCCACTACAGATGTCAGGGGGATATGGAGGAAACTGTTTGTTTACTGTACATGTCTTCACCATCCTTGCATAGGTTTTTTTTCCAGGTAATGTTCCCCATATAAAAACAGGAGACTCAAAATGATCAATATGTGTGAATGGTTGTATGCCTGAATATGCTTGGTGTTTGTCAGCAAGGATAGGCCTGACCCTGAACGGAATAAGCTCTAGAAAATGAATGACAAAATTAATATTTCATGGTGGGATTCAATGGGTTGGCAAACATTACTATAAATGCTGCCAGTCATATGATTAATATTTTGTATTTCAGTGCATCTGTGACGTCGGCTCTGTTGTCACGACGTGGTTTGCGCAGCTTACTGCGGGGTTCGTTCTCCCAAAATGCAGACGGACCATTCCGGACAAAGCGTGCAGGTAAGAACATGATTTAATTCTCATGGTGACCAAAATAAACCCAGGAGTGCACACAACAGGAACTAAGGGAGTCCAAAACTAACAGAACATAACTAACCAAAACATGAAAGAACTCCGGCTTATTAGTGATTCCCAGAGCCCAAAAAAAGTCTGCGGGCTATAGAGTGTTTTCTATTCGGGCTCCAGTACTATGGAATGCCCTCCCGGTAACAGTTAGAAATGCTACCTCAGTAGAAGCATTTAAGTCCCATCTTAAAACTCATTTGTATACTCTAGCCTTTAAATAGCCCCCATTTTTTTAGACCAGTTGATCTGCCGTTTCTTTTCCTTTCTCCTCTGCTCCCCTCTCCCTTGTGGAGGCGGAGATACACAGGTCCGGTGGCCATGGATGAAGTGCTGGCTGTCCAGAGTCGGGACCCAGGGTGGACCGCTCACCTGTGCATCGGTTGGGAACATCTCAGCACTGCTGACCCATCTCCTGCTGGCCCCACTATGGACTGGACTCTTACTATTATGTTGAATCCACTATGGACTGGACTCTCACAATATTATGTCAGACCCACTCGACATCCATTGCATTCGGTCTCCCCTAGAGGGGTGGGGGTTACCCACATATGCGGTCCTCTCCAAGGTTTCTCATAGTCATTCACATCGACGTGCCACTGGGGTGAGTTTTTCCTTGCCCTTATGTGGGCTCTGTACCGAGGATGTCGTGAGACACTTGTGATTTAGGGCTATATAAATAAACATTGATTGATTGATTGATTGATGATCCGGACCACGGATCATGACAATTGTGTGTGATTCCAAGTCTATCAAGTGATGTTTTGTGTTTTGAAGGTGCTATTTTAATTAGGTATAAATGATATTTATTTTTTTCAAGCCGACACAGATAACTACCTGCTTCTTAAGACCGATACCGATTGCCGATATATACCTACTATTTTTTAAATGTAAATTTGTGCACACCCGGAGGTAAAAAGAGTCAAACAAAGATGGAGTTGACAAACTGTACCTGTAGATTTGTCCTAACCAAATTTGACATCCCTACTTTGGCAAAGCTAACATTATATCCATAAATCAGTAAAGTGTATGTCCTGATTAGGGATGGGTATTGTTTCCATTTTCAAAAATATGTGATTAATCATGTATAAACGTAGATAAATAAAAAAAATAATGCAAATAATACATAATTTATTTGGAACACACATGCTCCTTCATTGTCAGTGATCAGGTATGTCTCCATACATATATACATACATATGTCTACGACTGTTGTCTTCACTGGCAAAATTCACTTTAAAATACACCCAGATGGGACTTTAAGTAAAACTGTTAGCAAGTTTTGAGCAAATAAATGACGTGCGTTCAATTAAAACATTTAAAGAATGTCCCCGTTCAACATTCTGAGAATAAAATTGCATTTGTGTCCAAATATTGGGGGCTTTTATTACTGTATTTTCCGGACCATAGGGCGCACTGCCGTTGAGCGTTTCATACAAAAGGTGCACCGGAATATAGGGCACATCAAAGGGGTCATATTACTATGTATTTTTTCTAAATTCAAAACACCTGCTCAGTGGCCTTGTGGTTGGAGTGTCCGCCCTGAGATCGGTAGGTCGGGAGTTCAAACCCCGACCGAGTCATAACAAAGACTATAACAATGGGACCCATTACCTCCCTGCTTGGCACCCAGCATCAAGGGTTGGAATTGGGGGTTAAATCACCAAAAATTATTCCCGGGCGCGGCCACCGCTGCTTCTCACTGCTCCCCTCACCTCCCAGGGGGTGATCAAGGGTGATGGGTCAAATGCAGAGTGTGTGTGTGACAATCATTGGTACTTTAACTTCAACTTAACTTCCTTGTGGTCTACATAACATGTAATGGTGGTTCTTTGGTCAAAATGTTGCATAGATTATGTTTTACAGATCATCTTCAAGCCGCTTTCTGACAGTGGCTTCAGGATGCGCCGTTTTGTGGGCGGTCTTATTTACGTGGCTCACCTGCGGCAGCGTCTTCTCCCCGTCATCTTTGTTGTAGCGGTGTAGTGTGCAAGAACGGGAGTGGAAGAAGTGTCAAAAAGATGGAGCTAACTGTCTGAATGTCATTAAAACAGTCAGCTTTACTTAAATCAATAACGGAACAGCTTCTCCTCATCCGTGGCTCACTAGTGCAATAACAACGCCGGAAATGTGTCCCGTGAAAAACCGTCCGACCGGAATCCTCTAATAACTAAAGTTGCTTGGGTGGATAATTCTAACTCACTATACCGGTATATTTTAGCGCTTTCATGGCGAGTTTACTGACAGATATAAGTAAGAAATTCACACTACTTTATATTAGAAATTGCAACAGAGGAGGATGAATGTCCCATAACAAGAAGATAGAGAAAAAGAATAAGCTTATCGACTACGGTGTAGACACAGACTACAAAGGCGGATGTGCGTAAATGTTCAGGACTTATGCAGATCATAAATGAAGCTTTCAGCACATACACAATGTTGACATCTGTAGTTGTATTTCAATAAAGACGGGGAAAAACACGCTACTTGTACACTGCACGCGCAACAGCAACAAACATGGCAGCTTCGACGCGGAGTTAAATCATGAAATGCAAGCTTAACCGAGCAAAAACGATGCATATTTATCCGGGAGAGTCTTGATACCAATTTCCTTGACCCAGCTTCACACAAAGAAGTTGTAGACCTCCATGCTTTTCCAGGTTTCCATCTGTTTTTTCAAATCTGGCACACAAATGTTCGATATGTCTTGGAACACGCCCGATTTATAATCCTTGATATCACTTGGCAATAAAGTATAGGGATCTATTCCATAGCATAATTTTTATTTTTATTTTTTTTTAATCATATCTGCTTTTTGCAGGAAGATTTAAGCCTCTTTTGTAGATAGTTTGCACGCTTCTTGCTGTACAACAGTCATCTTAGCTTGGTCGACCACCACTAGTTTTCACTTCCTGGAAGAAGTCACGCGTCGGAATACCAACTACCGTATTTTTCGGACTATAAGTCGCAGTTTTTTTCATAGTTTGGCCGGGGGTGCGACTTATACTCCGGAGCGACTTATGTGTGAAATTATTTACACATTACCGTAAAATATCAAATAATATTATTTAGCTCATTCACGTAAGAGACTAGACGTATAAGATTTCATGGGATTTAGCGATTAGGAGTGACAGACAGTTTGGTAAACGTATAGCATGTTCTATATGTTATAGTTATTTGAATGACTCTTACCATAATATGTTACGTTAACATACCAGGCACGTTCTCAGTTGGTTATTTATGCCTCATATAACGTACACTTATTCAGCCTGTTGTTCACTATTCTTTATTTATTTTAAATTGCCTTTCAAATGTCTATTCTTGGTGTTGGGTTTTATCAAATACATTTCCCTCAAAAATGCGACTTATACTCCAGTGCGACTTATATATGTTTTTCCCCTTCTTTATTATGCATTTTCAGCAGGTGCGACTTATACTCTGAAAAATACGGTATACCTAATGTGTCTGGAAAATGTAAAAAGTAGTCTTGGGGAATCATCTTCAAACGATAGTAATCACAGGGTGAAACAAATCATCGGTAACACTTTAGTATGGGGAACATATTCACCATTAATTAGTTGCTTATTAACATGCAAATTAGTAACATATTGGCTCTTAATTAGTCATTATTAAGTACTTATTAATGCCTTATTCTGCATGGCCTTATTATACAACCAGTAAGCCATTAACTAAGAGTCTTCCCTCAATAACCTCAGAATTTTTGCTTATTAGTAACCCTAACCCTAATATGTTCCCCTAGTGTCCAAATAACTCTAAATTAAGTCTTTATTACTTTAATAAGCAACTACTTAATGGTGAAAATGTTCCCCATACTAAAGTGTTACCAAATTATCATTCCGTTATTCTGCCCTGAATGTGTAATCCTATGTAAAAAAAAAAAAAAAAACAAACAAAAAAAAAAACTCTGTACAGTATGTCGTGTATCCAAATAGCCTACAATAAAAGGATTCATACACTTGCTGATATAAAAAACTGCCAGTATTTTTTCTTAAATAAACAAACGACAGACTTAATGACTGAGCACGGCACAGTGTACCGCTGTGCTTGCGTAGTACGTATTTACTTTGGCGGAAGAAAAAGTAGTTCCCACCATCGTGTTTCATTTAGACAATATCTCAATGATTTAGTTACTTTACAGCAGGGATGCCCACACTTTTTCTGCAGGCGAGCTACTTTTCAATTGACCAAGTCGAGGGGATCTACCTCATTCATATATATCATATATATATATTTATTTGTGAAAGAGACGTTTTTGTTAACAAGTTAAAGGTGTTTAATGATAATACAAGCATGTTTAACACATATAGATTATTTTCTTTCATGAAGACAAGAATATAAGTTGGTGTATTACCTGATTCTGATGACTTGCATTGATTGGAATCAGACAGTAGTGATGATAACGTCCACATTTCTGAATGGAGGAGAAAAAAAGTCCTCCTTTCTATCCAATACCACATGAAAGTGGTTGGTTTTTGGCATCTTATTTGTCCGGCTTCCATACACTTTACAAGAAAAAACATTGGCGGCAAACTCCATAGCTTGCGAGCTTGTGCATGCCAGTTTTCTGAGACTCTTATTTTGTTAGTGCAGGCAGCATGAAGCAGCGCTTTTGTTGTGAAGATAGGAAATGTGCAGTCGGTCTTTAGAGTTTTGACGGAAGGTACGGCACTAGAGTCTGTTGAAATAAAAAGTGTTTCTCGCCTTCCTGTCGATCATTTTTTCTTAATAATGATCTCACAGCAGCCAGCGTCATCTCACAAGACCCTCGGGCGCCGTGAATGTCAATCAAGTGACGTCTTGGTGAAGATTGATGATTGATAATTTTTAGGTCTATTTTTTTAATGCCTGGCTGGCGTTCGACTGACACACCCTCCGCGATCGACCGGTAGCTCGCGGTCGACGTAATGGGCGCCCCTGCTTTACACTGTGTTCCTGTTAATGATATACATTATTTCAAATAACTAAAGAATCAAAAGTATCAATATTTGAATTTGAGAATCAGTGTTAGAGCGTAAAGATCTGGTATCGTCAGTATCGATATTTCAGTATTGATCCGCACAGCATTGGTGGCTACTGGCTAGGCTAGTGCTGAGATGCTAAAAAGTGTAAAGAGGGATGCTGTTGCTGTGTAAAGGTCGGTGGTAAAGTTAAAGGGGAACATTATCACAATTTCAGAAGGGTTAAAACCATTAAAAATCAGTTCCCAGTGGCTTATTTTATTTTTCGAAGTTTTTTTCAAAATTTTACTCATCACGCAATACCCCTAAAAAAAGCTTCAAAGTGCCTGATTTTAACCATCGTTATATACACCCGTCCATTTTCCTGTGACGTCACACAGTGATGCCAATACAAACAAACATGGCGGTTAGAACGGCAAGGTATAGCGACATTAGCTCGGATTCAGACTCTGATTTCAGCGGCTTAAGCGATTCAACAGATTATGCATGTATTGAAACAGATGGTTGTAGTGTGGAGGCAGGTAGCGAAAACAAAATTGAAGAAGAAACTGAAGCTATTGAGACATATCGGTTTGAACCGTATGCAAGCGAAACCGACGAAAACGACACGACAGCCAGCGACACGGGAGAAAGCGAGGACGAATTCGGCGATCGCCTTCTAACCAACGATTGGTATGTGTTTGTTTGGCATTAAAGGAAACTAACAACTATGAACTTGGTTTACAGCATATGAAATACATTTGGCAACAACATGCACTTTGAGAGTGCAGACAGCCCAGTTTTCATCAATTAATATATTCTGTAGACATACCCTCATCCGCTCTCTTTTCCTGAAAGCTGATCTGTCCAGTCCAGTTGGAAATGCATCTGCTTTGAGTGTCGCAGGATATCCACACATTATTGCCATCTCTGTCGTAGCATAGCTTTCGTCGGTAAAGTGTGCGGAACAAACGTCCAATTTCTTGCCACTTTCGCATCTTTGGGTCACTGGTACAACTTGAATCCGTCCCTGTTCGTGTTGTTACACCCTCCGACAACACACCGACGAGGCATGATGTCTCCAAGGTACGGAAAACAGTCGAAAAAACGGAAAATAACAGAGCTGATTTGACTCGGTGTTTGAGAAAATGGCGGATTGCTTCCCGTTGTGACGTCATCGCTCCGAGAGCGAATATTAGAAAGGCGTTTAATTCGCCAAAATTCACCCATTTAGAGTTCGGAAATCGGTTAAAAAAATATATGGTCTTTTTTCTGCAACATCAAGGTATATATTGACGCTTACATAGGTCTGGTGATAATGTTCCCCTTTAAAAAACAGGTGACATAATTGAAAGTGACATTTTAACAGTGCAAAGTCAGTTCTGTTCTACGATACTCTACTATTATTGCTCATGTAGTCCCTTTACAAACATTCAGAGTAGGACAAGGTATAGTTTTGCCTCTCTTCTGCATTGCTTCAAATGTTGGCTAGACGATGATGCTGCAGTTTCTGTCAATAACCTCCTGAGAGCCAGCGTCCTCTGCAGTGGACACTTGTGTTTGGCATAACAAGGCGATTTTTTTTCCACCCAAAAGGTTGTACTATTGACAAATTAAATTGACTAAAATCAAATGTCAACTGCCCACAGATCACTGGTTCTCAGGAAGATGTAAAAGACTGCAAACAAGACAAGTATTTTTCTTCTCCCAGAAACCAACCGCGAGGAGCTTTACCAGAAAAAAACATGCAAACACATGCAGATTAAATCAAAAGTATGAGTATCCGGGTAACACTTCACATGAGGTGAGTAATATGGTAATGACACATTTCACAGGTTCCTCACAAATACAAAATGGTATAGCCCAGTGGTTTGTAAACTTTTTTCACCAAGTACCATCTCCGAAAAACCTTGGCTACCACAATGACCAACATTAAAATACAGTAGCGTAGTAGGTTTAAGTATTCATTAAAAACAAGGCAGATATTTTATTTAAAGTTAAAGTACCAATGATTGTCACACACACACTAGGTGTGGTGTAATTAACCTCTGCATTTGACCAATCCCCTAGATCACCCCCTGAGATGTGAGGGGAGCAGTGAGCAGCAGCAGTGGCCGTGCCTGGGAATCATTTGGGTGATTTAACCCCCAATTCCAACCCTTGATGCCAAGTGCCAAGCAGGGAGGTAATGGGTCCCATTTTTGGTATGACTCGGCCGGGGTTTGAACTCACGACCTACCAATCTCAGGGCGGACACTCTAACCACAAGGCCACAAGTATATTTATTATTTTGGGGCACTTTAAACATTAAACACAGTTAGAAAAGTAACACTGTGTTTGAATACAGGAAAATAAAACACTGTACTTTTATCAAGTGACTCTTGGCATACTACTACATAGAGACCTCGTACACTAGTGTTGTCCCGATACCAATAATTTGGTACCGGTACCAAAAACAATATTGATACTTTTCAATGCTTTTCAAAATAAAGGGAAGTACAAAAATGTCAATATTGGCTTTACTTTAAACTACTCAGTGGCCTTGTGGTTAGAGTGTCCGCCCTGAGATCGGTAGGTTGTGAGTTCAAACCCCGGCCGAGTCATACCAAAGACTATAAAAATGGGACCCATTACCTCCCTGATGAATGGGTCTGGTTGTGTCCTGCAAAACTAATAATGAAAAGCGATTGTCACGAATCGGCGACCTTGTCTTTCTGACCCGAAAGCGGAGTTTAGCAGACCCATAAGTGAAGGGTGTAACCCCCGACAAAACTATCAGCTCTGGAGGGAACATCTCCCCTGTGCTCCTTGTCTACGGTCTCAATGGGTGCCGAACAGCAGGGAAGCTCTAACAACATTTATACCTGTCACTCTTTATAACTTCTTGTGCAGCTATGAACACTTATTATTTAAATGTTTACCTAAGTTTGAAGCGAAGGTGGCAATACTAATCGCCATGTTTGGCAAGCCGTGTTTTAAAGCAACACTTGCTGTTTAAAGCGTCACTTTTATCATTAGTTTTGAAGCCCAAATACCTCCATGTTGCGCTTCACACAACCCCTTTATTAACCAGCAGAATTGCCATTTTTGCCATGTTTCCTCTTCTCCATGTCATTGCTTGTATGCACTCGCTCTGTAGTCACCGCCATACAGCAGCATGCGGATGAAAAAACTGTACCTGTATTTTTCAAAGGCAATATAGTACCGTTTCCAATTAATTAGTACCATGGTACTTTATTAGTACCGGTATACCATACAACCCTGTGGTACATTTACCGCAGTTTGAGAATTACTGGTATAGCCTAAAAGGGAAAAAAAACTAGTGCCTCACTACTTACACATAGCACTTATGTGTTTTTGTTTACCAGCATTATGATTTGTTTTTATATTCAAAGTATGCGACTATTGACCCGAACTTGAGAACAAACAATAAAAGACTGACAAGGCATCTTTCAGTGTTATTTATAAAAATGGGAAAGGAGTTAAGGGAAACACAATGAAAGGGGAAGGGGCATGCAATGTAATGAAGTTTGCGGCCTTACATAAATGTTAGCTGTAAAGGTCACATGTTTTTTAAAGGCCAAGTGGATAAGATGCTTTTACTGTGACAGTGATTTGTGAAATATGGAGATAAGTGAGCTACAAATGCACTTAATTATGCACACACTTATTCTGTACCCTGAATAAGCATAGATGCTGTTGTTTCAATAATTCATGCATAAATTCATTTCTTCATACGGTTAGCCTCCCGGGTGAGCTGGAATATTTTCCAGCTGACCGTGCAAGAGCCAATCACAGGGCACATACAGGCAAACACACATTCACACCTATGGACTATTTGGAGTAGTGCATTTATATATTTGTGCCGGCCACAGAAAATTGGACTGACATTGAATATGATCTGGCTAGGGTTGAACGGTATACCGGTATTAGTATAGTACCGCGATACTAATGAATCATGTTCGGTACTATACCGCCTCTGAAAAGTACCGGTCCCGCACCCCCCCCCGCGCCCCTGTCGTCATCACGCCCTGTCATTGTTGGTTTATGAGCAGACGAGCATGTTCGGCGGCACACAATCACGGAGTACTTACAAGCAGACACAGTGTGTAGACAGAAAAGGGGGAACGGACGCATTTTGGCTTAAAAACTAACGATGATGGTGAAGTTATAACACTGAAACGCCCTCAGGAAGAGGTGCTTTAAGACATGGATGTTAAACTCTGGCCCGCCGTGTAATTTCATTTGGCCCTTGGGGCAATATCAAATTAACATTAGAGATGGCCTGCCAGTATTATACAGCATTCACCACTAATACTGTCACACTTGCCAACCCTCACGATTTTCCCAGGAGACTCCCGAATTTCAGTGCCCCTCCCGAAAATCTCCCGGGGCAACCATTCTCCCGACTTTCTCCCGATTTCCATCCGGACAACAATATTGGGGGCGTGCCTTTAGCGTCCTCCACACTCTGTCGTCACGTCCGCTTTTCCTCCATACAAACAGCATGCCGGCCCAATCACATAATATATGCGGCTTTTACACACACATAAGTGAATGCAAAGCATACTTGATCAACAGCCATACAGGTCACACTGAGGGTGGCCGTATAAACAACTTTAACACTGTTACAAATATGCGCCACACTGTGAAACCACACCAAACAAGAATGACAAACACATTTTGAGAGAACATCCGCACCGTATCACAACATAAACACAACAGAACAAATACCCAGAACCCCTTGCAGCACTAACTCTTCAATATACACCCCCGCTATCACCAAACCCCACCCCTCCCACCTCAACTTTTTGAAAGTTGATTTTGCACTATTAAATTGTATAAGCGTTGCTTGTTCCATATTCAGTGTTAAAGCAAATCAGTGTAGCAAAATGAGTAATAATTTTATTCATGCACTTTCTCTTGCTACTTCAAGGCTTGAATGTTTGATTCATTCATTATTGTTATTTTATTTTCAAATTTATTATTAGCCTGTGGAAAAAGTGTATTTTGATATTTACCTCAGCAGGCTGCAAATAGAAAAGAGGCATTCCATTTTTATTTAAATTTGATTTTATATGCCATTGATATTTTTTAATTATTATTATTATTATTTGAAACTCGATTTTGCATGTCACTATAAAGTTATATAAGCCTTGCTTGTTCAATATTCAATGCAAAACTTGTTTGGGTCCCTATTAGAAGGTTCATTTGTTCAACCTTGGCCCGCGGCTTTGTTCAGTTTTAAATTTTGGCCCACTCTGTATTTGAGTTTGACACCCCTGGTTTAAGACATGGCTAGCTAGTTAGCGGCTAACGTCCAGCCGCCGTCGGCAGTGTTGTAGATACTTCTAAATCACTAATCCTGGTCTCCATTGCCTATCTTTCACAATCTTTATGTAAGACAAGAAAATATATGTTTTATTTTTTAATGCATTCCATCCATCCATTTTCTACCTCTCGGAGTCACGGGGATGGCTGGAGCTTATCCCAGCTGCATTCAGGCGGAAGGCAGGGTACACCCTGGACAAGTCTCCACCTCATCACAGGGCCAACACAGATAGACAGACAACATTCACACTAACATTCACACACATATTCACACTAGGGCCCATTTAGTGTTGCCAATCAACCTATCCCCAGGTGCATGTCTTTGTAGGTGAACCCTGAGGGAAATCACGCAGTCACGGAGAGAAAATGCAAACTTCACGCAGAAAGACCCCGAGCCCGGGGATCGAACCCAGGACCTTCTTGTTGTGAGGCACCAGCACTTAACCCCTGTTTCCCCGTGCAGGCTTTTTTATGTAGTCGAGAGTGTCTGCCCTGGATCAATAGGTTGTGAGTTCAAACCCCGGCCGAGTCATACCAAAGACTATAAAAATGGGACCCATTACCTCCCTGCTTGGCACTCAGCATCAAGGGTTGGAATTGGGGGCTAAATCACCAAAAATGATTCCCGGGCGCGGCCACCACTGCTGCCCACTGCTCCCCTCACCTCCCAGGGGGTGATCAAGGGTGATGGGTCAAATGCAGAGAATAATTTCGCCACACCTAGTGTGTGTGACGATCATTGGTACTTTAACTTTAACTTTAAATGATAAATAAAAGTCCACTTACAATGGAGCCTATGGGAGTTTTAAACATGTAATGTTTACTTATTTTGCTCATTTTAAGCATACGTGGTGCATTATTTAAAAAGCGGTTCACAACGTTCGTGTTTTTCTTCGACAACATCACTGATTATTACTCACTCCGCACTTCATGGGAGCCAACAAACATAATAAAACATCACTTACAGTGCAATGTCTGCTGTCATTGGGATGCCGACTGATTCCCATTTAGATGAAGCATGACTCATAATCCTCACAAGGAAAAAAATGGGGTGGGATCGAGCGTCTTTTTACGTCGTTCTCGCCATTTCCGGGTCTTAATTGGCTGTCAAAGTGTACCGACTTGTTGGGTTACATCCTCATCCTTCTACTAGCCAGGTGAGAGCCATGTTTTATGATCTAGAATATACGTTCTCGAGCACCGCGGCGAGGAAGCAGCTCACTACTCGACGATGTAAATATAGCCACATAAGCTAGTGATCACGGCGCTGTCATAGTTTGTCTGCGTTAGCGCTTTTATCAACAATATCACTAATACTTGGTTAAGATTCAAGTCACGAAACGTAAATGGTGTATCGTTGGCGCTTTTTGGATGGTTATTTATCGGGTTTTACGGGTGGAATAGAGGACCTCCCATTGGCTCCATTGTAAGCAGACATTTATTTACTTCTGTACCTTTATTCACGTGTGAAATACACCCGTCGTCATGTCTTTCATAATGTATGTGAACGATAGGCAAAATTCCCAAAAAAGTGCAGTTCCTTTTTAACTGACGCAATCCACTTTGCACATGTTTAGTACAGTGTTTTTCAACCTTTATTGAGCAAAGGCACATTTTTTGCGTTGAAAAAATCCGGAAGCACACCACCAGCAGAAATCATTAAAAAACGAAACTCAGTTAACAGTAAAAAGTCGTTGTCGCAATTGTTGGATATGACTTTAAACCATAACCAAGCATGCATCACTATAGCTCTTGTCTCAAAGTAGGTGTACTGTCACGACCTGTGTTTTAGTTCTTGTCTTGCGCTCATTTGTGGGTCTTTTGTCTTCCTTTGAGCGATATTTCCCGCATCTACTTTGTTTTAGCAATCAAGAATATTTCAGTTGTTTTTATCCTTCTTTGTGGGGACATTGTTGATTGTCATGTCATGTTCGGATGTACATTGTGGACGCCGTCTTTGCTCCACAGTAAGTCTTTGCTGTCGTCCAGCATTCTGTTTTTGTTTACTTTGTAGCTAGTTCAGTTTTATTTTCGTTCTGCATAGCCATCCCTAAGCTTCAATGCCTTTTCTTGGGGGCACTCACCTTTTGTTTTTTTTTGGTTTAAGCACCTTTTTACCTGCACGCTGCCTCTCGCTGTTTTCGACATCTACAAAGCAATTAGCTACCGGCTGCCACCTACTGATATGGAAGAGTATTACACGGTTACTCTGCCGAGCTCTAGACAGCACCGACACTCAACAACACATCATTTTCAGACTATAATTACTGGTTTGCAAAAATATTTTTAACCCAAATAGGTGAAACTATATAATCTCCCACGGCACAGCAGACTGTATCTCATGACAGTGGTTGAAAAACACTGGTCTAGTAGATCAGCTCAGCGTGTGTTATATCAAGTTGGCACGTGATTGGTAAACAAAAACATTTATAAAATCTGGCCCTATGAAATTAAATTACTTGCCGCAACGTATGTGACTATTATTAATTTGCCACCCGGGGACTAAACATAAATACAGTGACAGCCAGAGGGGATCTGCCTCGTTTGTGATCACCAGTAAAAGTCATTAGTCGGCAGTGGCGATAACATATGATCGGTGAGTACATCCCGAGTAATAAGCGTATTGCCATTGTGCTGCCCACTGTGGGACATAATGAAGTCAAATATTTATATATATATATATATATATATATATATATATATATATATATATATATATATATATATATATATATATATATGGGGAGAGTGGCCGTGCCAGCAACCTGAGTGTTCCTGGTTCGATCCCCAGCTTCTACCAACCTAGTCACGTCCGTTGTGTCCTTGAGCAAGACACTTCACCCTTGCTCCTGATGGGTCGTGGTTAGGGTCTTGCATGGCAGCTCCTGCCATCAGTGTGTGAATATGTGTGTGAATGGGTGTACTGCAAAAACTGAAATCTAAGTAAGATTAAATATCTCAAATAAGGGTGATGTTTGCTTATAGAATTTCTGTCTGATAAGATAATTCTTCTCACTAAGCAGTTTTATGTTAGAGTGTTTTAATTGTTTTAAGGGTTTTGGTCCTAAATTATCTCAGTAAGATATTACAGCTAACGTGGACCCCAACTTAAACAAGTTGAAAAACTTATTCGGGTGTTACCATTTAGTGGTCAATTGTACGGAATATGTACTGCACTGTGCAATCTACTAATAAAAGTTTCAATCAATCAAAGCTTGTTGCTGAGATTTTATGACCTATATTGAGTAAAACATGCTTGAAACTAGAATAGCAACTGATGCAAAGCTGTGTCATTAACACTCACAAGTATAAAACTAATTTTTAAAGTAATAATTTCTTACTTCAAGCATGAAAAAAAAAAAATCCTGATGCCGAGCGCATATAATTATGTCAAGATAATGGCACTAGCATTTACTTAATTTAAGAATATTTTTCAACATATTGAGCAAAAAGGTCTCTTTTTTTTCTACCAAGAAAAGTGCACTTGTTATTAGTGAGAATATACTTATTTTAAGGTATTTTTGGGTTCATTGAGGTTAGTGAAGTGAAGTGAAGTGAATTCTATTTATATAGCGCTTTTTCTCTAGTGACTCAAAGCGCTTTACATAGTGAAACCCAATATCTAAGTTACATTTAAACCAGTGTGGGCGGCACTGGGAGCAGGTGGGTAAAGTGTCTTGCCCAAGGACACAACGGCAGTGACTAGGATGGCGGAAGCGGGGATCAAACCTGGAACCCTCAAGTTGCTGGCACGGCCGCTCTACCAACCGAGCTATACCGCCCCAGCTAATTAGCTAATTACCTAATTTTACTTTTTTTGGAAAGCCTTGACAAATGTTCTTGTCTATTGGCAGATAATTTTGCTTAGTTCAAATAAAATACGCCTTTTTTTTTTTTTTTTCTTGTTTTTGAACACTGACTTTTTGCAGGGTGAATGTGGAAATAGTGTCAAAAGCGCTTTACAAGTATAACCCATTTACCATTATTTTGTCTCAACCCTAAGAGACAAGCTGTGCATTAGATAAGGTTTACTACTGGATACCATGATTTAAAAAGTCATTCTTTTAGCAGTATGGGTGAAGAAAAAAACATTAAGCAGATTCCTGCTTTTAAAGAAAGCACACAGCAGAGCGGCGACAAAAGAAGCAAGAGTGGAGTGAGGAGAAATTCACTCATCAGCTCAATTCAAAGTGACAGCACTTAAAGTATGTATGTTTTATACCGTGTCTTTAGGCAACCACTGGAACATTCCAAGAGAACAAACACCTTTCCATCAGCTTAACCCAGCATCCGTACAAAGACTTGTTATTAATAAACTTGCAAGGAATTGTGTTGCTTTTGCATTTCAGTGGAGACAAATAACAGATGAAATAAACACAGGGAGTATAGGGAATATTAATGAGCCATGTGTGGCATGTGTGAAACATGATCGGCACAAGTGTTTTTAAACAAACTCCGCCAAGATGATTTCATCACAGACATGTGAACACGCACACGCACACGCGGACGCGGACGCGGCCACCGCGCTCCCTCAGCCATTTCTAATAGTGAACTTTGTGCTTGGCTACTTCAGCACAGCAAGGCAGGAGATAGAAATGGAGGGTGCAGAACCAAGTCATGGAAGAAGATTAAAGGAAAAGGGGCAGGCAAGGATGAGAAGGATTGTAACGGTGACTCAAGGAAGAGGTTTTATAAATGATGTGTTCCATTCCATAAAGTAAACTGACTTAGTCAAAGTGATAATCTATTTGGATGAGGGTAAATCAAATGTGTGGCAACTGAACCTCGAGAGAAATGCATACCTAACGTTCATCACATAATTAGAAATAAGTGTAATTGGGAAGAAAGCCACAAAACCCAGCAGTATTATGATTGTCTATACCAGGGGTGTCAAACATACGGCCAAACAGGTTGTATCTAGGGCTGCAACTAACGATTAATTTGATAATCGATTAATCTGTCGATTATTACTTCGATTAATCGATTAATAATCAGATAAAAGAGACAAACTACATTTCTATCCTTTCCAGTATTTTATGGAAAAAAACAGCATACTGGCACCATACTTATTTTGATTATTGTTTCTCAGCTGTTTGTACATGTTGCAGTTTATAAATAAAGGTTTATAAAAAAAATAAAAAAAATTTGCCTCTGCGCATAGCATAGATCCAACGACTCGATGACTAAATTAATCGCCAACTATTTTTTATAATCGATTATAATCGATTAGTTGTTGCAGCCCTAGTTGTATCCAAAGTATAAAAATGAGCCGACATTTTTGAATGCAAGAAACTGCTGTTCTAAATATGTCCTATAGATGTCGCAATAGCAATTCTTTGTATCTTATGCTACTTATGTAAAAAACAAAACAAAAAAAAACAGTGCACCAGTCGAGGAAAATGAGCAAACTACATAAACAACGTCCTGTAATTTGATTTTGATATTATTTTTAGTAACACTTTAGTATGGGGAACACACTCCCCATTAATTAGTTGCTTATTAACATGCAAATTAGTAACATATTGGCTCCTAATTAGTCATTATTAAGTACTTATTCTGCATGGCCTTAATATACAACCAGTAAGCCAATAACTAAGAGTCTTCCCTCAATAACCTCAGAATTATTGCTTATTAGTAACCCTAACCCTTATATGTTCCCCTAGTGTCCAAATAACTCTAAATTAAGTCTTTGTTACTTAGAATATGTTCCCCATACTAAAGTGTTACCTTATTTTTTTACCTTGATAAATTAAAAATTAACACCAATGAGTTGACTGATGAACGTTATCACATAATTTATTCAGAAAGTATAAATAACGACAAATAAAGATAGAATACTATTAACCGCAACATGTAAGTGTAAAAAAAAAAACAACAACATTATAATTTGTACATTTTCAGAATCTGCTTGTTCGATTTTTTTTTTTTTTTTTTTTTTTTTTTTTTTTTAATGTCCTGTCCAGCTTCTCAGGCAAATCATATAGTTGATGTAGATGCCCATGTCGGCTGTTCAGATTTACTTTACAAAAGAGAAGTGTAGGATACTTCTCTTGTTGCCTTATTTGTATTTGACTTTATTAAATGTATTTATATTATCATTTAGTGCAGCCGGGCCGGAGCAGGAGGGGATAGAAAGAGAAAAAAAAAGAAGACAGAGGGGGAAATTGTGGGGACAAGAGGGGGATTAGACAGAGAGACAAAAACAACAACAGCAAACAACAACAACAACAACAATAGAGCAACATCAGCAAATATGACATGTGCAAATATGATGGTAAAAGTAATAGCAAATAAGCAGTTAGGGAAAAATAAAAAATAATACAGAAATGACAATGAGCATTATTACACTACAAATGGATCAATACAAATACCAATAGAAATAGCGCTATTGATAATGAACAATACCAATAATTTACCTTTATTATCAACAATACAGTTGTTTAAATGCAACAATACATATACGTAATGATAACTTGAGATACGAAAGAATGCAGAAAAATGGAGGGGGAGAAAGAGAAGCAACCTACATTAACCTTGTAGATTGTTATAGTCACAATAGGTTAAGCTTTGTCAGTATGCCATGTGTTACACCCAGTTTACCCTAGGGCAACAACGTTAATATATGTTTGATGAAACGTGATTATGTGCATGAGTGTAAGTATGCATATGTACTTGTATATGTACAGAATGTGTATATGTGTTTGTACAATGAATGTATATGTACAGAATGTGTATATGTGTTTGTACAGTGAATGTATATGTACAGTATGTGTATGTGTATGTTTGTATATTGAATGTGCGTGTGGATGTACGAACATTAGGTAGGTAAATATGTACTGTATTTGTGTATGTATGTGGGAGCGTAGGTACCTATGTACGTATGTGAGCATATGTGAATTTGCATGTACAATACATTCGACTCCCAGAGTGCGTGGGAGCCAGAGCACGGCCCCATCACCCCCGAGAGCCCAACCCACAAACAGGAGGCGTGCTTGTTCGATTTTTAAACAAAGAAAACAATCGGAAGCTGTCTTTATTTTGAAGTTATCGTGGGAGTAGATTTTTTTCCATTTGGCCCCCGATCTAAAATGAGTTTGACATCCCTGGTCTATACTGTATATCCTATATCCTGTACATTGGATACACCCAAACGACTCTTCACTATTAGTCCTTTTTTGCATATTTCAGAGAATCAGTGTCCTTTACAGTAGACATTTGATTTTGTTCTATTTATTTTGTCAGAGTTACAGGAGCGCTCTGCTGTTTTAAGGACTTTCTGCAAAAAGGCTAATTAAGTAGTATCTCTATGACATCACTCTAGTGTTTTTAGGAATCTGCTGCAAAAATCTGAGACGCTCACAAGTTTTTTTAACTAAACTCATTATTAGCCAAAATGATGAAAAAGAGAAGACCGAAAATAGAACCTTGGGGAACACCACTAGTATAAGTAAAGAAGTTGAACAAATGACTACTGACTGCATCTGACGTAAACAACCTACAGCAATACTATAGTTACATAAATCACATTATGGAAAAATGTAGAACTGTCAAAAAGGAATAGGACTTAAAGGGGTGCCTTGAGGAACGGCTCAGTTATGTGAATCACAAGTGTGGACCTCAGTGTTGCATGTTTGCTAACAAGGGTGAAATATCAATGTTTACAGTGGTCCAAGATCCTCTACACAACAAGCGCACTCTCGTGTTTTTAGGAATTTGCTGCAAAAATTATTGTCTCCCGAGTTTTAAACTGAACTCTGGGGCTGGTATGGTGTCATTCCTCCGGGCTGCCAGTTGAATAGCCCTGATATACATTAGCTGTCAAAGGTCTGGACATGTATTCAACAGTATTCAGCAGCCCAACTTTCTGTGGTGACAAAAGTCTTGAGTGAAGTTTTTGAGTAAGTCCTTTTGAGAGCACTACTACGCACTGAAGTTCACTTAAGTAGATGTGTTTTGGCATCCTGGAGTGAGGCATCCTAACCAAGTAAGCAGACAATCTGAGTGGGGGTATTTTATTTGCATTTTTTTGTCATGAAAAAATACAATCATGTGTGCTTACGGACTGTATCCCTGCAAACTGTATTGATCTATATTGATATATTATGTAGGCACCAGAAATATTAATAACAGAAAGAAACAACCCTTTTGTGTTAATGAGTGTAAATGGGGGAGGGAGGTTTTTGGGGTTAGTGCACTAATTGTAAGTGTGTCTTGTGTTTTTTATGTTGACTTAATAAAAAAAATTTTTTTTTAAATGTTTTTATTTTATTTTTTTTATTTATTGTGCGGCGCGGTACAAATTGATCCACGGACCGGTACCGGGCCGCAGCCCGGTGGTTGGAGACCACTGCTTTAGGGCATTGTCTTTATTAGACCTACTCAGTGGC
Source organism: Nerophis lumbriciformis (assembly GCF_033978685.3). Lineage (NCBI taxonomy): Eukaryota > Metazoa > Chordata > Actinopteri > Syngnathiformes > Syngnathidae > Nerophis > Nerophis lumbriciformis. The sequence goes on along the minus strand of NC_084561.2, from coordinate 23,742,806 downwards.
CAAGTGGTTAGAGTGTCCGCTCTGAGATCGGTAGGTTGTGAGTTCAAACCCCGGCCGAGTCATACCAAAGACTATAAAAATGGGACCCATTACTTCTCTGCTTGGCACTCAGCATCAAGGGTTGGAATTGGGGGTTAAATCACCAAAAATGATTCCCGGGCGCAGCCACCACTGCTCACTGCTCCCCTCACCTCCCAGGGGGTGATCAAGGGTGATGGGTCAAATGCAGAGAATAATCTCACCACACCTCGTGTGTGTGTAACAATCATTGGTACTATAACTTAACTTGAACTTTTATTAAAAAACGACTAGCAACAAATCAAGCATCTTTTTGTAGTGTTATTGAAGACTGTACTTGTGATTAGACTCTATTTCTGAACAGCGAGCCTGACATCACACCGCTGTTCCTCCAGCCTTTATCTCCTTGAAAGAGATCCACTGCTCTCTTAATATTTGCACATTGTATATGTATATCTCAGATATATTTAAATACGGCCACATCGCAGACATGCTGCCTCCTCTCCAGACAATCGCCTGCATATTGCCTACATCAGTGTTTTTCAACCACTGTGCCGTGGCACACTAGCGTGCCGTGAGATATTGCCTGGTGTGCCGTGGGAAATTATGCAACCTCACCTAATTGTTCCCCAAAATTTTTTTTGCAAATCAATAATTATAATCTGCAAATAATGTGCCGTTGCTTAGTATCTGTGCTGTGTAAAACTCAGCAGGGTAACCACGTAATACTCCATGTTAGTAGGTGGCAGCAGGTAGTTCATTGCTTTGTAAAAGTCGGAATGTGCCGGGTGAGACCAGGATGGTTTGTTGTGATACCAATATGCAGACCACGGCGGGAGGCAGTATGCAGGTAAAAAGGTATGTAATGATTAAACCAAAAATGAACAAATGGGAAAGGCTATGCAAAATGAAAGTAAAACTGAACTAGCTACAAAATAAACAGAATGCTGGACGACAGCAAAAACTTACGGCGTCCACAAAGTACATCCATACACGACATGACAATCAACGATGTCCACACAAAGAAGGATAGCACCAACGTAAATAGCCTTGCTCGCAGGTGCGCGAATAGCGCTCAAAGGAATACATGGAACTGCTACAGGAAAACACCAAAAAAACAGGAAAGGCCACCAAAATAACAGCGCAAGACAAGAACTAAAGCACTACACACAGGAAAACACACACTAACTCAAAATAAGGCATGGTGACCTAGTGGAGTTTCATTTTTTAACGTTTTCCACTGGTGGTGTGCCTCCGGATTTTTTCATGAAAGAAATGTGCTTTGCCTCAAAAAAGGTTATGAAAACACTGGCGTGCATCATCACAACATCCTATTTCCGCAATGCTGTTTCGGTGATCAAAGTATTTTTTCGGTGGCTGAATTTTTGGTGCATCACTGGCCAATAGTCCGCAAATAATAGGTTACTATTATAATACTTAAATTGGTTTTCATGTTAAAAAAACAACAACAAAAAAACATCTCCATTTTAAGGTGTGGCGGCTTTTATTTTGCTGTGGTAGGCCAGTTAACTACAAACCCTGCGTATACATTGACCTGGTCACTAACTGTATAAAAATCTGTGCCACCTTTCAGGTAACCATCTGCAATTATTGGTAAAGAAACATTTATGGATAAAATACATTCTGTAAGTGATCTATGTTTATTACAGGAGGGGTGTTGGAAAAAAGTTGATTGGAATTGTGATTCTTATTTATTACAATTTTGAGTAGAGTCAAAAATGTCAAGAATCTTTATATATATATATATATATATATATATATATATATATATATATATATATATATATATATATATATATATATATATATATATATATATATATATATATATTATTGATGCTATCTCTCTGCTAACTTGTTTGGGGTATATGTCATATGGCATCCAAAAGAGGAGCTTTTGTATCCTGTAACATGCTTTGAAAAGGTTTTACTGAAAGTTACTGTATTTTTCGGAGTATAAGTCGCACCGGAGTATAAGTCGCACCGGCCGAAAATTCATAATAAAGAAGGAAAAAAACATATATAAGTCGCACTGGAGTATAAGTCGCATTTTTTGGGGGGAAATGTATTTGATAAAACCCAACACCAAGAATAACCATTTGAAAGGCAATTTAAAATAAATAAAGAATAGTGAACAACAGGCTGAATAAGTGTACGTTATATGAGGCATAAATAACCAACTGAGAACGTGCCTGGTATGTTAACGTAACATATTATGGTAAGAGTCATTCAAATAACTATAACATTTAGAACATGCTATACGTTTACCAAACAATCTGTCACTCCTAATCGCTAAATCCCATGAAATCTTATACGTCTAGTCTCTTACGTGAATGAGCTAAATAATATTATGTAATGTGTTAATAATTTCACACATAAGTCGCTCCTGAGTATAAGTCGCAACCCCGGCCAAACTATGAAAAAAACTGCGACTTATAGTCCGAAAAATACGGTATATGCCAAAACATATAATGTGATAATCAGTTTGAAACGAGAGTCATGTTGAATCGAGAATCAATTCTAAAAGAATCGGTATAAAATGTAATCTTGAGTTGGTATAAGATTCACATTCCTAACATTAATACATGGTTATTGAGACATGTTTTGTGATTAATCGCATTAACGTTGACAGCCTTAGCCCAGAGTGATTCCTGTTTTGCCCAATATTGTCATGGTCTCAGATAATTGCTGTTGGCGATCCCAGAATGCAGAGACTATAACAGTTGTGCAGGAAGAAGGTATTTTAATTAGGTAGCAGGTAGCCAGTGACAACAACACAAGAAGTGCAGTCGTACAGGAATCCAGACATACACAGTGGAAAATAGGATACAATGTAGGATTGTTAATTTGTTGACTTCACAATCAGACAAATTGGGTTGGAACCTGGGATATATTATAGTTAAAACAGTAGGCCTCAGAATAGCCAAAAAAGCCAAAAAAAAAAGAGAGCTTGTTGGCCCAGAAATGGCTTACTGTGATTAATTTTGTATTTATTCTTTTTGTTCCTGTCCAGCTTCTCAGGCAAATCATATTGTTGATGTAGATGCCCATATCGGCTGTACACATTTACTTTACAAAAGAGAAGTGTGGGATACTTCTCTTGTTGCCTTATTTGTATTTGACTTTACTAAATGGATTTATATTATTATTTGGTGCAGCCGGGCCGGAGCAGGAGGGGATAGAAAGAGAAATAAAAGGATGACAGAGCAGGAAATTGTGGGGACAAGAGGGGAATAAGACAGAGACAAAAACAACAACAGCAAACACGACAATAACAACAATAGAACAACATCAGCAAATAGAATATGTACAAATATGATGGTAAAAGTGATAGCAAAGAAGCAGTGAGTGAAATAAATAATAATACAGAAATGACAATGAACATTATTACACTACAAATGGAACAATACAAATACCAATAGAAATAGCACTATTGATAATGAATAATAACAATCATTAACAATACAATTGTTCAAATGCAACAATACATATATGTAATGATAACTTGAAACACAAAAGAAAGCAGATAAATGGAGGGGAAGAAAGAGAAGCAGACTATATTAACCTTGTAGATTGTTATAGTATCAACAGGTTAGGCTTTGTCAGTGTGCCATGTTGTCATGTCTGTGTAATCATGTTTTGTTAAGTCATGTTTTGTTTAGTTTCTGGCTTTTCACTCCCTTGTCTTGTTTGCATGATTACCCATTAGTTTCACCTGTTCCACGTTTGGACTCATTGTGCACTCTTGATTGTCACCATAGCAACCCATTAGTTTTCACCTGTCACGTCACGCACCTGTTTCACGTCTTGAGTCACGCACCTGTTTTCGTTAATCATGTCTGTAGTATTTAAGTTCAGTGTTTTTCAGTTTGTCTTCCTGACGAACTCTCCACATTTATGCTCGACACATTTCTAACTCCTTTTCATGTCCATCGTTCACGCTGCTCCTTTTTTGTCCATGCCAAGTAAGTTTTCTTTATTCAAGCCATAGTTTGCAAGTTTTGTTTAATTGTTCATAGTTTCTGCCCTTGTGCAAGTTTTGTGTTTATAGTCAAGTTTTGTACTTCCGCCCTTGTGCGCGCTTTTCGTTTATTCCTTTTTTTTGATAGTTTAAATAAATTATGTACCTTCATTCCCGTCTCGCCCGTGCCAACTTTCCGCTGCATCCCGGAAAAGCAAACACCCAAGATCAAGTCCTGACAGTAGGTCGTCAGCAGACCCGCTTTTCCGCACCTAAGTTGGCCGAGTTGGACATTTTGGACGAGGCTTCTTGGGCGGTCCTGTGCGCGATGGAGGAGGAAACTCTGCGCTACTCCTCCGTGGAGTACAGAGACTCCATTTGGTCCCAGGAATGCGGGGACGCAGCGCAGTGCCGGAAGCGCCGCTCCCGACGAAGGACTTCAGGAAGAACTTCCGCGAGCCAGCAGGACACGCCGCTCCCACAAGCCCCTCCCCCTCCGGGCGGAAGCAAGCAGCAGCCAGCCCGGCTTCGCCCGGATGACGTCAAAGACCAGGATTTTTTTTTTCCTGAATTCTTTTTCTTTTGATTCCCCGCTCCCCAGGACTCAAGCCACACCCAAGACACAAAACAATTTTTTTTCACCCACTCAATCCCAGGTACAAAAAAGACAATTTGGACAATTTAATGGGGAAGTTTCTGCCCTCCTCCGCCCACCCCTACAGAGAGTTCCAGACCGCAGGGAGCGCGTCTGGTATCCGCCCCTTGAGGGGGGGGCTAGGGCTGGGAATTGTTCAGGTGGGATGGCTCAGCATCACGATGTCAAGCCACAGCCTCCAGCACGGCCGCCACCACCCGTCTTCCGTCATGCCAAGCCGCAACCCCCAGCTAGGCCACCTCCACCTGCACCAGTAGCAGCACCACGGCTAGAACCACGGCTTGCTGCTCCAAGGCTAGCACCACGGCTAGCTGCTCCAAGGCTAGCTCTACGGCTAGCGCCTGTAGCTGCTCCAAGGCTAGCACCACGGCTAGCTGCTCCAAGGCTAGCACCACGGCTAGCTGCTCCAAGGCTAGCTCTACGGCTAGCACCTGTAGCTGCTCCAAGGCTAGCACCACGGGTAGCTGCTCCAAGGCTAGCACCTGTCGCTGCTCCAAGGCTAGCACCTGTCGCTGCTCCAAGGCTAGCACCTGTCGCTGCTCCAAGGCTAGCACCTGTTTTCGTTAATCATGTCTGTAGTATTTAAGTTCAGTGTTTTTCAGTTTGTCTTTCTGACGACCTCTCCACATTTATGCTCGAAACATTTCTAACTCCTTTTCATGTCCATCGTTCACGCTGCTCCTTTTTTGTCCATGCCAAGTAAGTTTTCTTTATTCAAGCCATAGTTTGCAAGTTTTGTTTGATTGTTCATAGTTTCTGCCCTTGTGCAAGTTTTGTGTTTATAGTCAAGTTTTGTACTTCCGCCCTTGTGCGCGCTTTTCGTTTATTCCTTTTTTTTGATAGTTTAAATAAATCATGTACCTTCATTCCCGTCTCGCCCGTGCCAACTTTCCGCTGCATCCCGGAAAAGCAAACACCCAAGATCAAGTCCTGACACATGTGTTACCCAGTTTACCCTGGTGTAACAACGTTAATATACGTGTAATGAAACATGATTATATGCATGAGTGTATGTGTATATGTACAGTATGTGTATATGTATGTTTATAGAGTGAATGCATATGTACAGTATGTATATATGTATGTTTGTACAGTGAATGTATATGTACAGTATGTATATATGTATGTTTGTACGGTGAATGTATATGTACAGCATATGTATGCTTACTGTGATTTAAAACTTCATATCAACAATGTGTTTTCTCCTGAGAAGTACTACAGAGTACAATGACTGGGACTACTATTTGCATTAAGGAGAAGAATATGAGAGCAGATGATTCAACTTTCATTCAGGTACCAATGCGCTGGTCATTATTCTATCTATCCATCCATTTTCTACTGGTTATTCTGTTAAAAGTCGTGGGGAGTGTGCGTCAACTGACTTTGAGCAAAAGGTGGACCATGCCCTGGACTGGTCACCAGTCAATCACAGGGCTCATAAAGAGACAGACAACCAGTCCCACTCACATCCACACCGTCACTGACTGGAGACTGAACCCACTCTGCTTGCAAATGAAGTCAGGCGAGTCAACCACGAGACCGTGGACCGATTTTTGGAAACAGTGCCATGAAACAGTCAAGTCAAGCCCTCGATGACGTTTGCATGGCGAGGATTTTGAGTGAGTCACCAGCATGTGTGGAGCAAGACAAAAATCAATAGGCACCTGGAGAGCCTGATGAAAGATGAAGATATATATTTAGGTTCACATTTCAGCTAAGGAAAATTACCAGTGCTAACTAGTCTTTTGTGATCACTCATCATTACACAGTCATTTTATCTCGACCTCTATTTAGTCCTAAAATATGTCTTAACAGAGCAATATTTTCTGCTACAAAGTAGGAATTTTAAATATGCACTCATTTATTAGCATTAAAAATAGGGATGTCCGATAATATCGGACTGCCGATATTATCGGCCGATAAATGCTTTAAAATGTAATATCGTAAATTATCGGTATCGGTTTCGAAATTATTGGTATCAGTTTCAAAAAGTAAAATGTATGACTTTTTAAAACGGCGCTGTGTACACGGACGTAGGGAGAAGTACAGAGCGCCAATAAACCTTAAAGGCACTTCCTTTGCATGCCGGCCCAGTCACATAATATCTACGGCTTTTCACACACACAAGTGAATGCAAGGCATACTTGATCAACAACCATACAGGTCACACTGAGGGTGGCCGTATAAACAACTTTAACACTGTTACAAATATGCACCACACTGTGAACCCACACCAAACAAGAATGACAAACACATTTCGGGAGAACATCCGCACCGTAACACAACATAAACACAACAGAACAAATACCCAGAAGCCCTTGCAGCACTAACTCTTCCGGGACGCTACAATATACAACCCCCCCCACCTCAACTCCGCCCACCTCAACCTCCTCATGCTCTCTCCAAGCTGCTGTTTTGAGGCATGTTTAAAAAAATAATGCACTGGACAATATCGGAATATCGGCCTAAAAGCCATTATCGGACATCTCTAATTAAAAAATTTTTTTTGCATCTTAACCCTGAAGCCTCTTTTACGAGCATGGTAATTTATTTTTTTCGTATCTTTAGTTTTTGTCTCGCCGAGTCGCCTTGACATGCATTTTAGTGTGAATGGAAAACAGAGAAATCACACCCCTCAGATACCCATCAAACATTTAAATCCTGGGGCTCTACGGAATACAAAAGCAGGAGAGAGGCGGCGGAGAATACCTACCAGCAGAGGCATGAGAAAACAACTAAACGAAATGAAGGCAGCGTGGGGTGTGGAAGTTGCACAAAAGATGCCTCAGACAGAAAGCGAAAACCATCGGAGAAGACACACAGGGACAAAGAGAGCGTAAAAAAGAGGGACGGAGAAAGAGAAAAGGGAACGACTGACTGGCTCAAACAGAACACTCTTTGTCTGAGCCCCAGTGGGTCAGGAGTTCACCAGGGACAAATAATGCTACCATGAGCAACAGCATGGACGAAAGTATATTGGAGTGCATGAGGCTTTGTAAAATTCTACTAAACAGTATATGCTGTAGGATTGTAAAAAGTAGAGATGTCTTCAACTCAGGATTTTTATACTCAAATCTAATTTGTTACATATTGCCCATAGCCAACTATCTACGGCCTTTTTTCAAGAGATGATGATATGTAGTAGTTAATACTGACTTGTCGCTAGTTCTCAGTAATGTGCTGGAAAGTGCTCTCGTCTTTCATTTAAGTCGGGGGGTAGCTTTAACTAACCTGACTCTCGTCAGATCCTTGTAGTTCGCTGAGCTCCACACAAAGATCTGGGACTTCTAAGAGGAGATGTATTTCAGAAGGCGGGGCCTTGTAAAAAAAAAAAATTGTATGTGATTGGATAAACCACTTGTCCTTTATCTTGAAAGACGTGCTACTTCAACCACTCACATCCATATCAACTCGTGACGCCGATTCAGATTAATTTCCTTCACCACTAGTGGAGCGATTTGGTGAATCCAGCTCTTGCCAAACCCGGTCCGAAGAAGAGCCAAAACATCCTTGCCACCAATAAATACTAGAGATGTCTGATAAATGCGTTAAAATGTAATATCGGAAATTATCGGCATCGTTTTTTGTTTTTTTTAATTTAATTTATTTATATATTTTTTATTAAATCAACACAAAAAACACAAGATACACTTACAATTAGTGCACCAACCCAAAAAACCTCCCTCATTCACACAAAAGGGTTGTTTCTTTCTGTTATTAATATACTGGTTCCTACATTATATATCAATATATATCAATACTGTCTGCAAGGGATACAGTCCGTAAGCACACATGATTGTGCGTGCTGCTGGTCCACTAATAGTACCTACTGCTCCCCTCACCTCCCAGGGGGTGAACAAGGGGATGGGTCAAATGCACACATTGTGCACCTAGTGTGTGTGTGACAATCATTGGTACTTTAACTTAACTGTAACAATTAATTTTACTCATTTTCATTAATTACTAGTTTCAATGTAACTGTTTTTATATTGTTTTACTTTCTTTTTTTATTCAATAATTTTTTATTTATTTATCTTATTTTATTTTATTACTTTTTTTAAAAAAAAGGACCTTATCTTCACCATACCTGGTTGTCCAAATTAGGCATAATAATGTGTTAATTCCACGACTGTATATATCGGTTGATATCGGTATCGGTAATTAAAGAGTTGGACAATATCGGAATATCGGATTTCGGCAAAAAGCCATTATCGGACATCCCTAATAAATACCTTTGTTGTTTGAATCAAAAAGTCGCTTCGACGCTAAGCATACTTGCCAACCCTCCCGATTTTCCCGGGAGACTCCCGAATTTCAGTGCCCCTCCCGAAAATCTCCCGGGGCAACCATTCTCCCGAATTTCTCCCGATTTCCACCCGGACAATAATATTGGGGCCGTACCTCAAAGGCACTGCCTTTAGCGTCCTCTACAACCTGTCGTCACGTCCACTTTTCCTCCATACAAACAGCGTGCTGACCCAGTCACATAATATATGCGGCTTCTACACACACACACATCAGTGAATGCAAGGCATACTTGATCAACAACCATACAGGTCACACTGAGGGTGGCCGTATAAACAACTTTAACACTGTTACAAATATGCGCCACACTGTGAACCCACACCAAACAAGAATGACAAACACATTTCGGGAGAACATCCGCACCGTAACATAACATAAACACAACAGAACAAATACCCAGAACCCCTTGCAGCACTAATTCTTCCGGGACGTTACAATATACACCCCATCTACCACCGAATTTAGAGGTCTCAAGGTTGGCAAGTATGGCGCTAAGTCACATCTATGAAATCCCGCCGGGCGATCGTGATTGGTCCATTATTTTTTGCTATCTTGAAGGAGTTTGCAATGCCTTCGAGCCCAGATCCTTGTGTGGAGCTCAGCGAACTACAAGGGTCTGGCGGGAGTCAGGTTAAGCTTTAGCGCCGCCGTAGTGTCTCCCAGGAGCTTTTTCAAAAATGTATGAAAATGGAAAATGTTGTTTTATTATGATATCTGTAGGAGGACAAACATGACACATGCCTTCCTAATTGTTAGAACTCCCACTGTTTATCGTAAACATGCTTCACTGATGAGAGTAATTGGAGAGCGCTGTTTTTTGCTAATTTCGGCAGTCCTTGAACTCCCCATAGATGTACAAATGTCTCTGACGCTGCCCCAGAAAGACGTGTTTTAGGCCACTCCTTCTTTGTCTCCTTTTGTCCACCAAACGTGTTATGCTGTGCGTGAATGCACAAAGGTGAGCTTTGTTGATGTTATTGACTTGTTGGAGTGCTAATCAGGCATATTTGGTCAGTGCATGACTGCAAGCTAATCAATACTAACTTTCTATTTAGGCTACATATTTCATCATTATGCCTAGTTTGTAGGTATATTTGAGCTCATTTAATTTCCTTTACGTATGTCCTCTGTGTATTTAATTTATATTTGCATGTCTCATGACATATTATCTGTATGTATTGACTGCGTTTCTGATAGTTGTTTGTGTGCCATTATAGACCACAGCAAACATTATCTAACTTGCAAAGATTGTAATAAATCCATTAGAATAAGACAGCCTGCCCTTCCCTTTAACTTGGAGACACACATCTATAACTTTGGCCATTCGAAGCCAGTAATTTCAAGGAGTTATTTCACCCTCTCAGAAGCCTCCGTTTTACTAATGCTTTCCAATGTTGCAAAAATGTGTAGAATAAATATTATATTTCAACATTTCTGTCAACGAAGTTTTGTGTCAGCCTGCGACACATTGTCATTTTGATAGTAGGCTAATATAGCTATGTATCAGCCTTTCCAAACATTCCCAGGTTCTAAACAAAAGGCCGTGGGCTGAGCCAGGACAAGTGGTGCACCTTCATACGCACTTCCGACTCCAACTTAAGACTCTCAAAAAATAGCTTTATTTACAAAAAAAGGTATTCTTTCCAACAGTCTATCCAAGGTTAACGAAAAACAACTTTAACTGCATTCAAAGCTATAAACAAAACTAAGGCTCAAGTGTTGTCCTGGCTCAGCCCACGGCCTTTGGTTTAGAACCTGGGAAAGTTTGGAAAAGCCTATACATTTAAGTCAAAAACTGTTTTCACCGCCAGTCTCTCAACCCCACATTTGTCCAATCAGTTTCACCTGTGCTCTCGTCACAGGTGCTGAAAATGACACAGAATGTAAATGACGGTTTCTAATTAAAAAAATAAATAATTTAACTTAATAATATATGCAGTTCTAGAGAAATATAAATAACACAAAAATGGCTACCTAAACCATAATGACCAACACCAAAGTGCAGTAGCACAGTAGGCCCAAGTATTCATCAAACACCACCACAATGACCAACACCAAAGTGCAGTAGCGCAGTAGGCCCAATCATTCATCAAGCAACAAAAAATTAATGTATTCTAATAATACATGCTGGACTACAGAAATATAAGTATGGCTACCACAAGCTAATATAGACACTTACATCATGTGTTGCCTTCATTATAACACTTGTATAATAAGGCTTTTAATTTTTTGCGTCTCCAGACATAGATTTGTTTTTGTATTTTTGGTCCAATATGGATCTTTCAACATGTTGGGTTGCCGACCCCTGATTTAAGTGAACAAAGACAAATATAAAATGTTTCTACCTCAAAAAAACAGTGGCGGGCGTCACACCAAGAGGACAAATCACACTTGATTAAAGAGAGAAAGTAAAAATCATGACAAAGTTTCAATATGTGAAACAGTAAAAGGGTCATTACTTTTGCAAAAGAAGCGCTACACATCCAGGGCGAGGCACCATGTCCAATTTTCAGCAGGTGGACTGCAGGGTTCGGCCGGCAGGAGGCGCAACAGCCGTGTTTGACAGCAACGTGTCCCGACAAGCCTAGATCACGTCTGCCATGTAGAAATATCCTCCCAACACTATGAGATAAAAAATATTTATCGGAATCATCCGAAAGGAATTGTCGAATCTATGCCTATTTGAAGAGAGTTTTCAAATTACAACTCAATGCAATGAATTCGGAAACTCAAAGCTTCCGAACGTACAAACCTACTGAGACTGCGAACATTGGGCCCCATTCAGCAATATGTTCCTAACTTTTCCTCTTATCTTTCTTCCTAAGTGATTTCCTAAGAGGAGTCCATTCAAATTCATGACGTGTTCTTAAACGACCAAATTGTTCCCACCTGCTGTTCTTAAGTTGCTGAATGCCAAATGATTAGCGCGTGCGTATCTATCATAATTTGTATATAAACACGCCCTTATTTGTGAAGTGAAGTATATTATATTTATAATGCGCTTTTCTTGAAGTCACTCAAAGTGCATTACATAGTGAACCCCATTATCTAAGTTACATTTAAACCAGTATGGTTGGTAATGAAAGTGACTATGGCGGAAGCGGGGATCGAACATGAAACCCTCAAGTTGCTGGCACGGCCGCTCTACCGACCGAGCCACGCCGCCCAATGGTATAGTCCAGAGGTGTCCAATATGCATATGTAAACACCCTTAATTACGTAATTTGCATAGGTAAACGCCCTTATTTCCCCGCCCTTATTTCCCCATATAAGGGCACAATTCTGGCAGAAAAGCTGAACATCAATCACACGGAGAAAACCCAAACAGATTACAGAAGAGAAATTTGTATTATCCCGTGGGGGAAATACATAATGTCAAAACGTAAGTTTAAGAAAGGGGGGACTGCTGACGTAGCCTAAAGCGTTCAAATAAATATTCGTCACTTCGGGCAAATAGGTCTACATGGTGGTGAAATATGTGCTCCCTCCCCAGGGCATGATCTGCAGCATCTTGCAGTTTGTGTGTGTGTGTAATTTAACATTAGACAATAGAAGTAAGGGAACTTGTCACATTTAAAGGCCTACTGAAACCCACTACTACCGACCACGCAGTCTGATAGTTTATATATAAATGATGAAATCTTAACATTGCAAAACATGCCAATATGGCCGGGTTAGCTTACTAAAGTGCAATTTTAAATTTTGCGCCGAAATATCCTGCTGAAAACGTTTCGGTATGATGACGCCTGCGCGTGACGTCACGGATTGTAGAGGACATTTTGGGACAGCATGGTGGCCAGCTATTAAGTTGTCTGTTTTCATCGCAAAATTCCACAGTATTCTGGACATCTGTGTTGGTGAATCTTTTGCAATTTGTTCAATGAACAATGGAGACAGCAAAGAAGAAAGCTGTAGGTGGGAAGTGGTGTATTACGGCCGGCTGCAGCAACACAAACACAGCCGGTGTTTCATTGTTTACATTCCCGAAAGATGACAGTCAAGCTTTACCATTGGCCTGTGGAGAACTGGGACAACAGAGACTCTTACCAGGAGGACTTTGAGTTGGATAAGCAGACGCGGTACCATGAGTACGCAGCTGCGACTTCCAAACATTTGATCGCTTGCCCGTACGTGCGTGCCGCTATGTGCATGTCACGTACGTAACTTTGGGGACTTTGGGGAAATATATGTGCTGTATGAACTTTGGGGAGGTGAACGGTACTTTGGGCTGTGGGATTGAGTGTGTTGTGCAGGTGATTGAGTTGTATTGGCGTGTTATATGGACGGGAGGGGGGAGGTGTTTGTTATGCGGGATTAATTTGTGGCATATTAAATATAAGCCTGGTTGTGTTGTGGCTAACTTGTGTTTATTTACTGTTTTAGTCATTCCCAGCTGAATATCAGGTCCCACCCGCCTCTCACAGCATCTTCCCTATCTGAATCGCTCCCACTGCCCTCTAGTCCTTCACTCTCACTTTCCTCATCCACGAATATTTCATCCTCGCTCAAATTAATGGGGAAATCGTCGCTTTCTCGGTCCGAATCGCTCTCGCTGCTGGTGGCCATGATTGTAAACAATGTGCGGATGTGAGGAGCTCCACAACCTGTGACGTCACGCTACTCGTCTGCTACTTCCGGTACAGGCAAGGCTTTTTTATCAGCGACCAAAAGTTGCGAACTTTATCGTCGATGTTCTCTACTAAATCCTTTCAGCAAAAATATGGCAATATCGCGAAATGATCAAGTATGACACATAGAATGGACCTGCTATCCCCGTTTAAATAAGAAAATCGCATTTCAGTAGGCCTTTAAGAACAAATAGGCCACCCTAAGAGTGCTCTGGAGCACTCGGAGATTTTGTTCTTACCTATGAACAAATCCCAGCTAAGAAAACATTGGTGAATACAAAAACCTCCTTAAAAACTTCGTAAGTGGGCCTAAGAACAAAATGTGTTCTTAAGAACGGTTGCTGAATGGGGCCCATTGTGCCTTTAGGTTAATGTTCAGTAGTAGCGGGTGTTTTAAACTGTGTTAAACAATTAGAAATAAACAATGTTAGTGCTACACACAATTCTAAGACAGAATCGATGTCTATCATTTGTGTTTTTTTCATCTGTTTTGGGAAATCAAAGGAGACAGAGGCACAAATGGTCTTTATAAGAATATTTTAGTCGGCAGCTTTTGCCATTTCACGCAGGTGCACGGTTTGGCAGCTCTCGTCGAGATTCTGTCACAGCTGACTACATTTCCGACAAGCTTGTCTTAGGAGCAGCCGGGAGATGATGATGCCAGGCGAGATGTGAGAAGCAGCCCAGATTTAAAAATGAGCTAGTCTGCTTTAAAATCATGCTTGAAACAGGCTTAATTCGCACAGCGTACGCCCATCTTCAGCTACCTTCTCTTAAAAATACATCAAGAGAAGGAGAGGGACATGTGCATGATATGAAATGAAATAAAGCATTTCAAAAGACGAGATATGTGTAAATATAAATGTCTTGACGCTTCCTGGTGATTTGTAATTGGACGACACAGAACTTACGATACATCTGAGGAACAGGGATTTGGTTGGAAATCGTACAAAAGTTTGCCGTTATTGTTAAAAACTTTTACAACTGCAACATTTTCAAGCATGACAAGTGTCAACACACCTGTGTGAACTCCATGCAGATACACAAACCCTACAGCAGGGTTGTGTTGTGACACACTCCACCTCTAACGGGGGTCAGCGAGCCGCATGCGGCTCTTTAGTGCCGCCCTAGTGGCTCCCTGGAGCATTTTTAAAAAAGGATTGAAAATGGAAAAAGATGGGGAAATTTTTGTGTGTTTGTTTTAGTATGTTTTTTGTTTGAGGACAAACATGACACAAACCTTCCCAATTTTTAGAAAGCCCACTGTTTAATATGTTTGTGTGTATGCTATGTATGCATGTGTATGTATTTGGTGAACATCGTTTTGTCCTACTAATTTCGGCGGTTCTTGAACTCACCATAGTGTGGACTGTGACACAACAGTTTGTTTACATGTAAAGCCTTCTTGTAATTTTGTCCACCAAACCTTTTATACTGTGCGTGAATGCACCAAGGTGCGCTTTGTTGATGTTATTGACTTGTTGGAGTGCTAATCAGGCTATTTAAGCTAGCTGTATGTACATATTGAATCATTATGCCTCATTTGTAGTTATATTTGAGCTCATTTAATTTCCTTTTCTTTTATACTCTTTGTATATCATTTATATTTGCATGTCTCATGACATACTAACTGTATGTAATGTTGGTTGCATTTCAGATAGTTGTTTGTGTGCCATGTTGTTCCAGACCACAGCAAATGTTACATAGCTTACCAAAGTTTGTAATAACTCCATTAGAAGAAGACAGCCTCCCGTTTCCTTTAACTTGGACACACACATCTATACCTCTGGCCCAGTGGTTCTTAACCTTGTTGGAGGTACCAAACCCCACCAGTTTCATATGCGCATTCACCGAACCCTTCTTTTGTGAAAAATAAAATGTTTTGGGGTTTTTTCAAATTCAAGACAAAGTTATATGTTTTTGGTAACACTTTAGTATGGGGAACATATTCTAAATAACAAAGACTTAATTTAGAGTTATTTGGACACTAGGGGAACATATTCTAAGTAATAAAGACTTAATTTAGAGTTATTTGGTTAGGTTTAGGGCATACTTGCCAACCTTGAGACCTCCGAATTCGGGAGATGGGGGTGTGGGGGTTGGGGTGGTCGGGTTTAAGGTGGTCGGGCGAATTTTGGTGGTAGCGGGGGGTGTATATTGTAGCGTCCCGGAAGAGTTAGTGCTGCAAGGGGTTCTTGTATTTCATTCTTGTTTGGTGTGGTTTCACAGTGTGGTGCATATCTGTAACAGTGTTAAAGTTGTTTATACGGCCAACCTCAGTGTGACCTGTATGGCTGTTAAGTGTATGCCATGCATACTTGGTCAAGTGTGTGTAAAAGCCGCACGTATTGTGCGACTAGGACGACACACTGTTTGTTTGGAGGAACAGCGAACGTGAAGACAGGTTGTAGAGGACGCTAAAGGCAGTGCCTTTAAGGTACGCCCCGATATTGTTGTCCGGGTGGAAATCGGTAGAATGGTTGCCCCGGGAGATTTACGGGAGGGGCACTGAAATTTGTGAGTCTCCCGGGAAAATCGGGAGGGTTGGCAAGTATGGGTTAGGGTCAGGGTTAGAGGGTTAGAGTTATAATAAGGCCATGCTGAATAAGGCTATAATAAGTACTTAATAATGACTAGTTAAGAGCCAATATGTTACTAATTTGCATGTTAATAAGCAACTAATTAATGGTGAATATGTTCCCCATACTAAAGTGTTACCATGTTCTTTTTACTGGTGCATAAAATGAACCGTGCATGAACATCACCTTGTTCAAAGAATAAAACCAACACAGTGCATAAACTCACAACAAATTACACACCTGCAAACCAGTCAGCTGTTGCCGTATCCGTAATACGTCGATAGGGAGAAGTTTGTATTTACATGATGAGTCGGTTGTGTTTTGACCTCCGCCGAACCCCTGAGGCCGACTCACCGAACCCCTAGGGTTCGATCGAACCCAGATTAAGAACCACTGCTCTGGCCATTCTAAGACAGTAATTTCCAGGAGTTATCTCACCTTCTGAGTAGCCTCTGATTTACTAATGTTTTCCAATGTTGTAAAAATGTGTAGAATAAATATTACATTTCAACATTTATGTCAACGAACATTTGTTTCAGCCTGCGACACAATCCTTTTGATAGTAGGCTATTATAGCTAATTTAGACACTTACATCATGTGTTGCCTTCATTATAAGACTTGTTTTTTGTAATTTTTGTCCAATATGGCTCTTTCAATGTTTTGGGTTGCCGACCCCTGACCTATACGAACGACATGCCAAGAAAATCTCTGTTTTGCCCCAAAACTTGCAATCATTTTAAAGCAGTAGGGAGGGTCATTTTTAAAGCATAGTTTATTGGTTCTTTACGAAACCACAACATATACCTCAGATCTGAAAGCTAATTTTTCATGAAGTTGTTGCGTTACAATACTGTACTCAGAGACAGTTATGTAAAAATATGGTGAGTGGAACACACATTCATATTGCTCTCTGAGGGCAGCCATTATTTTTGGGTTGACTTCCATGTTATACAGATTTGACATTTAACTCCAGGTACTGTTGGCATTTTGAGTCACGTGGTATTCAGGTATAGGTTTGGCATGGTATGACAAGTGGGTTCAGATCAGGGGATGTCGTTATGGTTTGTGAAGCCTGTTGAGGTACTTTTGGTTAAGTGCTATACAAATAAAGTGTGATTGATTGACAAGCCATGAGATGATTACTACTACTGAATTAACTGTTCAATTAATTATTTACATATATATATTTTATATAGATTGTACTTACTGAGGGGATGTATAGCCACACAAGTGGCCAAGGGTATTTCAGCTTTGTTTGACTAAGAAGCTGTTTAAATAGACGTGCAACAACCAACAATACATTTTTAAACAACTCACCAACGAGAACAGTATCTTCACTTACAAACAAAAGTATTATCTTTATCATACACAAAAAAAAACTGCCTACTCCGTCACTGGACATATTTAAATATACAGTGTTTGTTTTACAACATATCACGGTATATGGAAAAACGTTACCAATGTTTGTTTTTGCAAAAAAAAAAAAAACTGGCAGCTTAGGCGCTAGAATTTTTTTGTAAAATTCACAGTGGTTTTTATGACATAATAATGGAAATGGAAAAACAGAGCCACTGTTTTTTGGCAACTAAGCTGGAAATGTTATACCTTAAAAAAAATTATACCGTTTTTCCATTTACAGTAATACAACATAAAAATAACAACCGTAGATATCTAAGGTAACAAACTGGCACCTCGGTCCACATCATTTTACCGTAAAAATTGCGGTGGTAGTTTTTTTCAAATGTACAGTAATATGCTGTAAAAACTACCACAAATTTTACTGTATTTTTTTTTTTTCCTTATCCATTTTTACGGTGCGTAATTTGATGGATAAATTGTTTTGAAATCATAAGTTACGCAGACAATTAAGTATTTATTTTGACAACCAAATATTGTTTGGAAAGTATGATACTATAATATTTGTTGCAACAATAGATATTATTAAAGTTTAAAAAAGTATACAATTTAATGACGTACGGATATTTTTTTTTCTGTCAAAACAGAAAAAAACTAATACATTTATTAAGAAAAGATAAGGTACTTTATTTATTTTAAGAGTTTGACACCTGTGCCTTAGAAACACACTATTTTAGCAACAATTTATACAACAAGTATTGCAAGGCATACTGGGAAGACAGTACTACTCCCAGGAACACTACACACTACAATACAAGGACATGCTGTCAAGGGAGGCATGTGAGGCAGAGCAACAACTGTCATGATGAAACATTTAAAAACAAATAATAATAACAATAATAATACAATTAATGTCAAATAAACTGCGTTATAAATGTATTTTCTGTATGATTACAATCAGTTTTATTGACAATTTTTTTAGGTAAAAATCACTGCATTTGCACATTTCCTGATCATATACAGGGCGGAACCTAATAAATGTCTTAACTCAAGTAAACATACCTGTTGTAGTGCACTGCGCCTTATCCTGAGTATACTAGACACACACTTGGTAGAAACCATATGAGGCAATGGTGTAGGGTTGTACAGATACCAATAATTTAGTTCCGATACCGGTACCGGTACCAAAATGTATATCAATAGTTTTCCAAATAAAGGGAACTACGAAAAATGTCAATATTGGCTTTATTTCAACAGAATATCTTACACTACATTAAACACTCACAGTCAAAAAACAATTTTACAAGGTTAAAATATATATTAAAATGCATTGAAATGGCATCGACCCTGAAGGGAACGTCTTCCCAGTGCTCCTCGACTACAGTCTGCACCGGACCGAGCAGCAGGACAGGTGTAACAACTGCATTATTACCTGTCACTTTTAATAACTCCTTGTACAGATCTGAATGCTTATTATTTAAATGTTTACCTAAGTTTGAAGTACAGGTGGTAATGCTAATCGCCACAATTGGCAAGGCGTGTTTTAAAGCAGCTGTTGTGAGAGTAGTGTATGTGTGTGTGTGCTCCTTTAAGAATGGCAGTATGTGGGGTGAGTGACGTGAGCAAGTGAGTGGGCAAGTTAAGAGAGGTAGCGCTATCATGTGCAGGAGTGTCAATAGCATGATGGATGTCCGGTTGTGCCGTGTGGAAATTATAAAGAAAGTGACCAAGTTGTAACTCATCGACGGCCTCGTCATTCCGACCAAAGAGCGGAGCTTTACGGACCCACTGTGAAGTGAAAGGTCTCCCCTGCATCTCCTCGACCACGGTCTGGGAGCCGACAAGCAGGAAAGGTGTAAAACAGTACTTGCAACGCGGTGCCTCCCTGTTTAAAGTGTCACTTTTATCGTTAGTTTTGAAGTCCAAATCCCATTCCTAACCCATAGAGTTCAATATGATGTCGGTCCACCTTTCGCAGCTATTACAGTTTCAACTCTTCTGGGAAGGCTGTCCACAAGGTTGCGGAGTGTGTTTATAGGAATTTTCGACCATTCTTCCAAAAGCACATTGGTGAGGTCACACACTGATGTTGGTCGAGAAGGCCTGGCTCTCAGTCTCCATTCTAATTCATCCCAAAGGTGTTCTATTGGGTTCAGGTTAGGACTCTGTGCAGGCCAGTCAAAGTCATCCACTCCAGACTCTGTCATCCATGTCTTTATGGACCTTGTCGAGTTGGAAGAGAACGGGCCTCGCTCCAACCTGTTCCCAC
The DNA here is from genome assembly GCF_033978685.3 of Nerophis lumbriciformis. Lineage (NCBI taxonomy): Eukaryota > Metazoa > Chordata > Actinopteri > Syngnathiformes > Syngnathidae > Nerophis > Nerophis lumbriciformis. The sequence continues at coordinate 23,723,013 of NC_084561.2, read as the reverse complement.
AAGGTTGGGAGTAGGGCTGGGCGATATATCGAATATACTCAATATATCGCGGGTTTGTCTCTGTGCGATATAGAAAATGACTATATTGTGATATTCGAGTATACGTTCTCACGCAGTTGGTTTTAGCTTCGGGTATTACACTAAAGGTGTTTCTCACTCTTTTTTGTCTCTCTCATAAGACATAAAACAAGCGCACATTCTTACATACGTCACATACTGTCGCGCGTGCAACGTCATACGCCCTCGCGGAGCAGAGAGGTAGAGACATGACTAACGTTAGCTGTGGTGCTAGCGCAGTGGTGCGAGTGGTAATACGATAAAGAGCAGGTGCGAATCTGGTAACAAATGAAGGAAGAATTATTTCCCAAGAAAAACAGCACGGGGTCCATCGCCTGGCGGTGGTTTGGCTTCAAGCGGGAATATGCGGGAATATGTCAAGTATGCGGCAAAAGCGTTGCTACAAAAAGTAGCAGCTCTACTAATTTGTAGCATCATTTGAAAAGTCACCCGCTAGAGAGTGAAGAGTGCTTGAAACTCCGCATGTCAACATCTCCGTTCGGTGCAATACCCACAACCATTTCCACATCAACACCATATGAAAAAAGTAGTCAACAACAGAAGGAGATAACGTCCGCAGGAACCTACCACATAGCGAAGGACATACACTATTTGATTTCCTATTATGCAGCTCATTTTTATTTGACAGTTTTTGAAATATATTGTGTGACATCATGCACTTTATTTGTTTTAAACTATTGTAGTGGCGTTCTGTACAAGAAGTATACTTTAATTTAATTTAGTGTTGTTTTGATATGTCATCTTAGTGACATCATGCACAAAAGTGCACTAATAGTTTGTTTTAAAATGTCTCTGACAATCTTGCACTTTCTGTTTTGAAATGACATGAATGTTTGTGCCACTGCTTAATAACTGTTTAATAAATACAGTTTTAGTAAATTGACATAGTTGTGATTTCCCTCTCTGCATGAAAGTTTAAAATGAGCATTTATTAATGCAGTATGAACAAGAATATTTTAACGTAGACACATAGAATCATCATACTGCTGTGATTAAATGCATCAAGTGTTCATTCAAGGCTAAGGCAAAATATCGAGATATATATCGTGTATCATGACATGGCCTAAAAATATCGAGATATTAATAAAAGGCCATATCGCCCAGCCCTAGTTGGGAGCATGGAATTGTCCAAAATGTTTTGGTATCCTGGAGCATTCAAAGTTCCTTTCACTGGAACTAAGGGGCCAAGCCCGGTACCTGAAAAACCACACCATAATTCTGATCATTTGGATGGGTGGCCAAATACTTTTGGCAATATAGTGTATAAAATATATGTATATATGCAGAAATATCATACAGAGAGGCGCTGTAGTACTTTGGGTCACCATGAAGAGGGGAACTAACAGGTGCTTGTTGCTACCTCTCTTTTCAGATAGGAAGACAGTGTTTATTGCTTTTTCTTCGCAACAAGTCATATGCAAGTCAACTTGTCAAATAAGGCTGCCAATATGGAGGTTTATACATCAAAGCACAACATGTCTCCAAGCGACTTTCAGACTAAACCAAATGGGAACATACTAGAAGGATAGGTGCATGTACTTCAAATAGAAATAAAAGGTAAGACCACAAATGGGAGTACATTTTACAAAAGTAAATACATAGGACTTTTTTTTAGGGATATTGCGTGATGGGTAAAATTTTGAAAAAAACTTCGAAAAATAAAATAAGCCACTGGGAACTGATTTTTAATGGTTTTAACCCTTCTGAAATTGTGATAATGTTCCCCTTTAATAAAAAAAATTCTGAAACTAAATTACTTTCCTCTTTTTCTCATCGTGTTAATTAACAACATGTTGTATTGCCACGGATTAGTCAAATTAATTTAAAGTTAAAAAAACAACTCCATAGACATTCGGGCCTCACCTGGCATGAAGGTGACCGCACGTCACTGCTACAATAGACTATTGTCAAAACGGTTTTCTTCCCTCCTTTGGTATTTTAAAGACATCTTCTACTATTTTCCCCACTCAGCAAGAAGACTCTCTTGCTGTCTTCAAGGGCACTTTATCATGAGCACAGCTGTTAACGGGCTGGACTGGACCAGTTAATGACCGTTATGGGTGTTGTCATAAGTTAAGATCATATTATGTGCACTTCTGAGCAAATATAATGGCAAAGGACACGAGTGACATTTTTTTTCCCTAAATTAAAGAGCTAATCATTATGATCTTTTCTACATTCAAAACACTTCCTTGTGGTCTGCATAACATGCAATGGTGGTGCTTTGGTGAAAACTGTGCATAGATCAGGGGTGTCAAACGTACGGCCCGAGGGCCGGATCAGGCCCACAAACAGGTTTTATCCGGCCCACGTGATGAGCTTGGTAAGTATAAAAATGAGCCGAAATTTTTGAATGAAAGAAACTGCTGTTCTAAATGTATCCACTAGATGTTGCAATAGCAATTCTTTGTATCTTTGTAGATGATGCTACATATGTAAAAAAATAAATAAACCACAGTCCACCAGTTGCAGAAAAGGAGCAAACTACATAAATAACATACTGTAATTTAATTTTGATATTATTTTTTTATCTTGATAAATTGAAAATTAACCAATGAGTTGACTGATGAACATGATCACATAATTTATTCAGAAAGTATAAACAACGACAAATAAAGATTGAATACTATAAACCGCAACATGTAAATGTAAAAAAAAACAACAACATTATGATTTGTACATTTTCAGAAAGTGATTGTTCTATTTTTAAACAGAGAAAACAATCTGAAGTTGTCTTTATTTTGAAGTTATCGTGCCGTGATTTTACCAGTCTGGCCCACTTGGGAGTAGATTTTTCTCCATGTGACCCCCGATCTAAAATGAGTTTGACACCCCTGGCATAGATTATGTTTTACAGACCATCTTCAAGCCGCTTTCTGACTTTCTCTCCAGAATGTGCCGTTTTGTGGGCGATCTTATTTACGTGCTGCAGCCCTCCTTCATGCCAAGACCCCTTTGACCGCGACTGTGGTGCCAGAATAGTGCCAAAATTCTTGCGTGGAAAAATCACACTGCGCGTGCGCAGAATCATTTTATGACTCATCGTGTGGCTTTTCTGTGCGCACGTGCAGCGTTTTTTTGCGCTTTTATGATATTCCACCCTGTCTCCTGGTCAGGCTCCTCATCCTCGCCCATGTATCGCTTAGTGGATGATGTGCATCCTCAATTTTCGCACAAATCTTCCCGCCATGATGACCCGCCTTGCTCCGCCTCGGATTGGCTTCAACTTGGAGACAGTAGGCGTTTAAAGTGACCAATCAGAAAGGAGGGGAGTTTCTGGTCCGTGTATTCAATGCCCGCTTGTAAGTACTAAAAAAAAAGGTGGAACGTTACATACGTAAAGAAAGAGAAAGACACATTGCAAGCCTAAAATAACACCGTGCGCACGCAGAGTGTGCTTTTCATATGCAACAATTTTGGCACTGTTCCGACACCATATGCGACTTCTCCCTGTCAGCCATATTGTAGTTTCTAATGCTTCCATATGGAATCTACTGACAGATTAAGTTGGAACTACTGTATACTAATGTTGTCCCGATACCAATATGTTGGTAACAGTACACAAATTATTTCGATACTTTTCGGCACGTTTCTAAATAAAGGGGACCACACAAAAATTGCATTATTGGCTTTATTTTGACAAAAAACCTCACGGTACATTAAACATATGTTTTTTATGGCAAGTTTGTCCTTAAATAAAATAGTGAACATACAAGACAACTTGTCTTTTAGTAGTAAGTAAGCAAACAAAGGCTCCTAATTTAGCTGCTGACATATGCAGTAACATATTGTGTCATTTACCATTCTATTATTTTGTCAAAATTATTAAGGACAAGTGGTAGAAAATGAATTATTAATCTACTTGTTCAATTACTGTTAATATCTGCTTACTTTCTCTTTTAACATGTTCTATCTACACTTCTGTTAAAATGTAATAATCACTTATTCTTCTGTTGTTTGATACTTTACATTAGTTTTGGATGATACTACAAATGTGGGTATCAATCCGATACCAAGTCGTTACAGGATCATACATTGGCCATATTTAAAGTCCTCATGTGTCCAGGGACATATTTCTTGAGTTTATAAACCTAATATAATTTTTTTTTAAACGAAAAAAGAAGATGTTGTGATGGCAAAACATATCGACGTAATCATAGTAGTATCGACTAGATACGCTACTGTACTTGCTATCATTACAATGGATGTCAGGTGTAGATCCACCAATGGCGTTTGTTTATATTTTGACGCCGGTGAGCTACGGTGTGTAGTGAAGCATGTTTAGCTATTCCTCGTCCTGCAGGGATGATACTTGTAAGAAACATACTTTATTTGTCGTCATGGAAACAAGGATTAGTGATTTAGAAGTAGCTAAAACACTGCCGACTGGGGCTGCACCTTAGCCGCTAGCTCGCTAACCATGTCATAAAGCACCTCTTCCTGAGGGCGTTTCAGTGTTATAACTTCATCTTTATCGTTAGTTTTTAAGCCAAAAAGCGTCCGTTCTCCCTTTTCTGTCTACACAATGTGTCTGTTTGTAAGTACTCCGTGATTGTGCGCTGCCAAACATGCTCACCTGCTTGTAAAACAGCAATGATACGACGTGACGACAACGGGTGGCGGAACTGTACTTTTCAGAGGCGGTGTAGTACCGAAAATGATTCAGTAGTATCGCAGTACTTTACTAATATCGGTATACCGTACAACCCTACTGTATACGCTACCGTTTGTTAGAAATGGCAACAGCAGAGGATTTTAGCATGCATGTGCATGTACGAGCCAGTCTGCCACACAACAAGAGGATTGAGGAAAAAGAAGATACTTATTGGGACAGCGTGGCTCAGTTGCTAGAGCGACCATGCCAGCAACTTGAGGGTTCCAGGCTCGATCCCCGCTTCCACCTTTCTATGCACTGCCATAGTGTCCTTGGGCAAGACCTGCTCCCAGTGCCACCCACACTGGTTTAAATGTAGCTTAAAGATGCAGATAATGGGTTTCACTTTGTAAAGCGCTTTGAGTCTCTAGAGAAAAGCGCTATATAAATATAATTCACACTTCACATTGACTAGAAATGAATTGAAATGGCGGACTTGCGCAAAGCTCTTCAGGTAAACCTACAATTAAAGTTAAAGTACCAATGATTGTCACACACACACTAGGTGTGGCGAAATTATTCTCTGCATTTGATCCATCACCCTTGATAACCCCCTGGGAGGTGAGGGGAGCAGTGAGCAGCAGTGGTGGCCGCGCCCGGGAATAACTTTTGGTGATTTAACCCCCAATTCCAACCCTTGATGCTGAGTGCCAAGCAGGGAGGTAATGGGTGCCATTTTTATAGTCTTTGATATGACTCGGCCGGGGTTTGAACTCACAACCTACCGATCTCAGGGCGGACACTCTAACCAGTACGAGTATGGCGATATCTGCTGAATTAAGTAAGGCAAAACACCTCATTAAAGTTTCAAATTCCTAACAAATTATTTGGAGCAAGTTTGGAAAAAAGCCAAGTGTCTTTTACTACAACTGAATTAAAATGGCAGACTCGCGCAAAGCTTTTCAGGTAATCCTCTACCATGTATGGCGTTTTCTGGCGTTAAAGTTAGTTCTGCATAACAGGATCCATTTTATTCATTTTTCTCTTGTATCTTGCATCCTCAACTCCCCGCGGATCTCTCCTAGCTCAGAAAGAGGCTGTACAGGAAGAGATAAAGCGATAAGCCCACTTAAAGGGGAAGCCATTCGACCCCAAACGCAGTGTTAAAGGCAATGTGCATATGTGAACTCACACACATACAGTACGTAGATGCATATGGATGTCGTAGGTAGAAATCAAACAACCGTGACAAACAAGAAGACAAATCCCAAACGGCGGTTGGACACCTCCTTTGCATCACACAAACAGTACAGCCTGCAGACACAAAGGTGCAGGAACAGATTCGTATCTGAACTCATTTCCTCTAACACACAAACACACACACTTCCTCCCTCCCCTTGCAGTGACAAGCCCACTTTATCATATGCTGATTAGTGCTCTGCTTGATGGTCTTCACCTTCGTAAATCTCATTACAAACAAAGCACATCTGTCTTCTTATGCTCAAACACAAGAGGGGTAGTCATTTTATAGAAAAAAGCAAGAGTCACCTTGAAGCTCAGAAGTACGAAATAAGTCGTTTTTTTTACCCCCCCCTACATGCCGCTAATCCGCACATTGCATAACCCCGCAAACACTCCAGTCACTGCAGAAGAATAAAGTGAGGGTGGGCGGGTGGGGGGGGAAAAGGACAAAAATAGCAAATTGGAAAGCGAATCATTCATAAAACCGAGATGTGGGCATCTTGCTGAGGTTGATGTTTTGGAGTGTTATACAACAAATGGTAACACTTTAGTATGGGGAGCATATTCACCATTAATTAGGTGCTTATTAAAGTAACAAAGACTTAATTTAGAGTTATTTGGACACTAGGGGAACATATAAGGGTTAGGGTTAGGGTTACTAATAAGCAATAACTCTGAGGTTATTGAGGGAAGACTCTTAGTTAATGGCTTACTGTTTTTATAATAATGCCATGCAGAATAAGGCATTAATACAGTGGTTCTTAACCTGGGTTTGATCGAACCCTAGGGGTTCAGTGAGTCGGGCTCAGGGGTTCGGCGGAGGTCAAAACACACCCGACTCATCATGTAAATACAAACTTCTCCCTTTCGGTGTATTACGGATACGGCAACAGCTGACTGGTTTGCAGGTGTGTAATTTGTTGTGAGTTTACGCACTGTGTTGGTTTTGTTCTTTGAACAAGGTGATATTCAAGCACGGTTCATTTTATGCACCAGTAAAAAAAACATGGTAACACTTTAGTATGGGGAACATATTCACCATTAATTAGTTGCTTATTAACAAGCAAATTAGTAACATATTGGCTCTTAACTAGTCATGATTAAGTACTTATAAATGCCTTATTCGGCATGGCCTTATTATAAACCTAACCATCTATACCTGGCCTTAACCCTCTAACCCTAACCCTAACCAAATAACTCTAAATTAAGTCTTTGTTACTTAAAATATGTTCCCCTAGTGTCCAAATAACTCTAAATTAAGTCTTTGTTACTTAGAATATGTTCCCTTAGTGTCCAAATAACTCTAAATTTAGTCTTTGTTACTTAGAATATGTTCCCCTAGTGTCCAAATAACTCTAAATTAAGTCTTTGTTACTTAGAATATGTTCCCCATACTAAAGTGTTACCAAAAACATATGACTTTGTCTTGAATTTGAAAAAAAAAACATTTTATTTTTCACTAAAGAAGGGTTCGGTGAATGCACATATGAAACTGGTGGGGTTCGGTACCTCCAACAAGGTTAAGAACCACTGCATTAATAAGTACTTAATAATGACTAATTAGGAGCTAATATGTAACTAATTTGCATGTTAATAAACAACTAATTAATGGTGAATATGTTCCCCAGACTAAAGTGTTACCATAAATCAAATTAACAGGAAGTTGTTTATGTAATTTGCTCATTTTCCTCGACTGGTGCACTGTTTTTTTTGTTTTTACATAAGTAGCATAATCTACAAAGATACAAAACATTGTGGACAGATTTAGATCAGCAGTTTCTTTCATTCAACAATTTCGGCTAATTTTTATACTAATTAATGGTGAATATGTGTTCCCCATACTAAAGTGTTACCCAATACATAAGTGGGGATGCATTGTGTTGTTTTGCCCTCTATTTATAGAGTTGTGTCCAGAGGCACCAGACCGCAAATTAAGTTACCCATCTTTAAAATGGGTATACCCGTCTAAATCCGGTCTGAACTGCACAACGAAAGTGCACATTGGTATAAATTTAGAAAATGAGTGGAGATGAAATGATAGCTCATAGACATGAGATCCCGCATGTGACTCCCGTTTGGTTGCATAACCTCCTAACCCAGGGACAAACCACCAGCTAGCAGTCATATTTTGGCCTCACTCATGATAACAAGTGCAAGTGTACATTTGCCATTTTGTGACGGAGGAGGCAATCGCTGCCCCGTTTTTTTTCCTTCGATCTATCGCATTCCACTTCCCTCCCTCTAGCTGTAACCCTTCCTTCCCGTTGTTTGCTGGTCTTATCTTTGTGCTTTCACAAACTCGCTCCACGCTCCCCTCAATTACTTCCGATTTTCCCCACCAATGTAACAATCTTGCCACATCTAGAATTTGTTTTGACCCCAGCAGTGTTTGTCCCCAACCTTGGTTCTCCCTCATCAGCCTTACCAGGTGTGTGCCACGGTGAAGCGCCGCCTCTGCCTGATGCTCTTGTTGACCATCAGCTTGCGGAAGAGCCGCGGGGAGCTCCGCGGGGAAAGTTTGGGGGACGTGGTGCCCCGTTTTCCTCCAACCACGCCCGGGATCTTGGGGGGCTCCAGCTCCAGATGCATATGCTCCTTGAACGTCCGAATGCAGGAGTCCATCTCGACGCTCAGCTCGTTGGAGGACATCTCTGCGGGTGCGGTGTGACAGGCTCTTTTCCCAATTCCGCCACTGGCTGTCCAAAGTCAGTCACACATAGCTGGTTTCGTCTTCCTCTTGATGATCCAGAACAAGTCAGGTTGCAGAGGAAACAATGAGGCTATGTCGTACACCCCTGAGGAGGCCAACACACACATACCTTTTGTGTAGTTTGGGTGTTGCTCTGTCTCCGTGCTGTTCGTAACGGGTTTAGGGATTCTAGCACCCAGCAGTCGTGCCCACTCCTCTCGTCCTTTCATCCGAGGCTCACAAGATGAGTTGACACACAACAGGGTCACGTCTAACCCCTTGGAGGACAGAAGAATTCAACGTCTCCTGGTCTGGATGTTAAGTTGGTTCTGGTTATGTTTCTGTGTCACAGCTGGCTCCAGACAAAAAGCACATCCCAGGACCAACTCTTTCTGGCGGGCTATGAAAGATTCAGAGGATCTTAAAATTGCGCCGCTCTCTCCATCATCCTCTGCTTGACTGACCTCTTCGGTGAGAAAACATCCCCCCCACTTTTCTCCAAAGGCACTCCCGGTGTGCACTCGTTCTACGCAGAGCCCCGAGTCAGTTTGCACGCCACTTTCTCAGGCAGACCGGAGCGGAGCACAACATGCAAGCTCGTTCATTCAGGATACACACAGCTGAGAGCAGGCATGCAGCGAGCAAAGCCACGCCTCCGCCGCACAGGATTGGCTGGTGGCCGCCGTGACGACAAGCAGGCAGGCTCGGTAACAGGTTGCTCATTTTTTCATGATTTATTTTTTTATTTTTTGCTATTGAGGGGATTTGTGGGAATTTTGATGATGCCGTGACCTTTAGCGAGGCCGGCAAGCGCAAGTTTAGGCCAAGAAAAAGCATTATTCGCTCAGGAGATAAAGGCAAACAGCTTAATGGGAACTGAAACACACACAGTGCTCAAAAGGTCAGCTGATTTAAATAAACACTGTACTTAAAAGTCCTTAGCAATAATCCACACATTAAATCACTGTGCATTACAATCCCTACCACACAATTGCATGCATCAATAATTGTGGCTATGATCCGAATGGAAGCAATTTAAACAGAAAGGATAAACACTTAACACTTTCTTCATTGAGAGCTAAAAAAGGCCACAGGAAGTAAAAACAGAACAAGAGAAAATACATTCTAAAGCAATATTGAAGAAAAGTAGGGGGCCCTGGAGAGGGGGTCCAGACTGAGGCCAAGGGGGGAAAAAAACGCATAGCCATAGCACACATAGGCATGTGTGTAAGAGAGAAACATCAAAGAACACAAAGGACATTAAAGACATTAAAAGAGCAGAGCTGATGCAACCAGTCATTTCTACATACAGCTAAAGTAAGCCATCCATTTTCCACCCATTTTCTACCGCTTATTCCCTTCGGGGTCACGGGGGGGAGGTGCTGGAGCCTATCTCAGCTACAATCGGGCGGAAGGCGGGGTACACCCTGGACAAGTCGCCACCTCATCACAAGGCCAACACAGATAGACAGACAACATTCACACACTAGGGCCAATTTAGTGTTGCCAATCAACCTATCCCCAGGTGCATGTCTTTGGAGGTGGGAGAAAGCCGGAGTACCCAGAGGGAACCCACGCAGTCACGGGGAGAACATGCAAACTCCACACAGAAAGATCCCGAGCCCGGGATTAAAATCAGGACCTTTGTATTGTGAGGCAGACGCACTAACCCCTCTGCCAGTACAGTACATATTCTGTACAATTGACCAGTAAATGGTAACACCCGAATAAGTTTTTCAACTTGTTTAAGTCGGGGTCCACGTTAATCAATTCATGGTATCATTATGACAATATAGAAGACTATTTTAGTAGCAGGACTGATGATTGGCAAAAACAAAAAAACAAGCAAACAAACAAAAAAAAAACATATACTGTATTTTTCGGATTATAAGTCGCTCCGGAGTATACGTCGCACCGGCCGAAAGTTCATAATAAAGGCAATTTAAAATAAATAAAGAATAGTGAACAACAGGCTGAATAAGTGTACGTTATATGACACATAAATACCGTATTTTTCGGAGTATAAGTATAAGTCGCACCTGCCGAAAATGCATAATAAAGAAGGAAAAAAACATATATAAGTTGCACTGGAGCCCGGCCAAACTATGAAAAAAACTGCGACTTATAGTCCGAAAAATACGGTAACCAACTGAGAAGGTGCCTGGTATGTTAACGTAACATATTATGGTAAGAGTCATTCAAATAACTATAACATAGAGAACATGCTATACGTTTACCAAACAATCTGTCACTCCATCCATCCATCCATTTCCTACCGCTTATTCCCTTTGGGGTCGCGGGGGGCGCTGGATCCTATCTCAGCTACAATCGGTCCTGATCGCTAAATCCGATGAAATCTTCTTCCTCGTTGTCGCTCCTGGTATGCGCCGCTTCCTTTCTTTCTGCTGCTCGATCGCCGTTTTCTGCTGCATATTTCACTACGCCCAGCTTGTAATCTGCAGTATATGATTTCCTTTTCGGTGCCATTTTTGTTCAGCCCTTCTCGGTTTTTATAAGTTACCGCCAATGTTGAAATGATCCATTTTAATAGCTACGGACATAGTAGCAGTTAGCATCCCATGACCCACAATGCACTTCTGCCATGACGCACAATGCACTTCTGCCATGACCCTTATTCTTATTGGTTGACGTGTGTGTGACGATTGCTGACATTTGCTTCGTCTCTTATGCGAATGAGATAAATAATATTATTTGATATTTTACGGTAATGTGTTAATAATTTCACACATAAGTCGCTCCGGAGTATATGTCGCACCCCCGCCGGCCAAACTATGAAAAAAACTGCGATTTATAATCCGAAAAATACGGTACACTGTGGTGGCCTGTGCAGTGTTCCACGCCATTGTCTGCTGGGGTGGGGTGAGTGTGGCCAGAGACGGGAGCAGACCCAACAAAGCAACCAAGAGAGCTGACTCCACCCTCTGCCGCCCACTAACTCTCGGCCAGTGTCCAGTCCGCATGGATGAGCGAGGATACGTCTAAGGAGACCGAGGTGTCCGATACTTGCTCATTCAGCCAAGACACTGTGAAGCTTGTCCGTCCCGGTGCTCAGCGCTAGCTCCGCAGCCCTGTCTCGATTCGTTTTAAAAACGATTTGATATGTGTGGTTGCCGGAACGATTCAAGAACAATCTCATTTTTAGAGAGATTCAATTCGAAAATATTCAGTAAGTTGAAATCAATTCAGTAACTTTTTGTAAAAAATAAAATAAAATCAAGCAATGTGACTGTGATATAAATTCTTGATAGTGGATACTGCAGGTGAAGTTTCTTGCAATCCTGTTATTTATTGTAAGAGGATTAGGTATGAATGAATGATGGATACAAACAAGCAAGTCAACAACAATTAATGGCCAATGCATTCACATCTTATTTGAATAAAGTGCAACCAACGCTTTAGGTTGAATTAACAAGAGGAGACATTTTCTGCTCACATTTCCAACATTCAAGCAAATGTCAATAAAAGTACAGTAACCAACTTTCTAACAGTAGATTTACCTGCTAAATACATTTCTCTGACCCGGCCATACAGTATATTTTTTTCTGCCCAGGTGTGCGGAATGATGTATGGGCCTCATCCTTGTTGTTGGTATTGGCCCCTCACGTCCTAATTTCCATAGCTTCCCTGATCAATCTCCTCTATTTTTTTCGAATAAAAATGTTTTCTCTTTGGCTGCCAGTTGCGTTTTGTGTGTCAGACTTCATGTCGTTGTGTTCCGGAAGTCGTGCGTCGCCTTACTTGCTCCTCTGTGACTTCCGGTGTGACGGTTACGTCTTTTGTTGCTTAAAAGTATGGCTTTTGCAATCGTGCTGTAGCTGAAAGTTGCTTTGATGTAATTAATGACATTGTTTTGTGGCGTTTGTCTGTGATCATGTTTTGTTTAGTTATGTTTTGCTTGGTTTTTGGACACTTTTTAGTTCTTGTCTGCACTCCCTTTGTCACCATAGTAACCATTAGTTTCACCTGGTTCACATCGTCATGTCACACACCTGTCTCACGTTTTCACATTTTGAGTCATGCACCTGTTTTCACTAATCATGTCATCACTATTTAAGCCTGTAGTTGCCAGGCAGTCAGCCTGGCGACATCACTCTTGACACTCCTGACACTCTGTTTCATGTTTATAGTCCATGCTGCCCTGTTCACGTCATCGCAAGTAAGTTTTGTTGATTAATGCTACAGTTAGTGTCTTTTGTTTTTTTGTCCATAGTTCTGCCTTTGTGCGAGTTTTTGTTTTTATAGCCAAGTTTTGTACTTCCGCCCTTGTGCGCGCCTTTTGTTTATTCCTTTTTTGAGTATTAAAATTAAATATGTATTTACCTTCACGCCATGTCCGGTCCAAATCATTTGCAACATGGGAAAACTAACCACGCAAAAGTCCAAGTTGTGACAGCGTTCGCGTTTGTTGTGACCTTTCTCAGCCACCAAAGCTATCCGCTATTTTTGATGACGTCACGGACGGGCAAAATAGACTTAACGTTTAACATCCTTATTTTAAAAAGTGTTAAACTTCATTTTGAGTCTGTCGCTCTTAGGTTCAATATTTTTATTTTTCTAGGATCAATAAAATCGATAGATTCCTTTTTAAAACAATCTTGGATCGATACCTATCTTCCGGAAGTCAAACTTTCTGAGCACACCGTTATAGTTTAAATTTAGGAATATAAATCGAAGTATCGATCAATTGTTACACCCCTAATACCGTATTTTTCGGACTATAAGTCACAGTTTATTTCATAGTTTGTACTCAGGAGCGACTTATGTGTGAAATTATTAACACATTACCGTAAAATATCAAATAATATTATTTAGCTCATTCACGTAAGAGACTAGACGTATAAGATTTCATGGGATTTAGCGATTAGGAGTGACAGATTGTTTGGTAAACATATAGCATGTTCTATATGTTATAGTTATTTGAATGACTCTTACCATAATATGTTACGTTAACATACCAGGCACGTTCTCAGTTGGTTATTTATGCCTCATATAACGTACACTTATTCAGCCTGTTGTTCACTATTCTTTATTTATTTTAAATTGTCTTTCAAATGTCTATTCTTGGTGTTGGGTTTTATCAAATAAATTTCCCCAAAAAATACGACTTATACTCCAGTGCGACTTATGTATGTTTTTTCCTTCTTTATTATGCATTTCCAGCCGGTCCGACTTATACTCCGGAGCAACTTACACTCCGAAAAATACGGTAATAATAATGCATTAATATCCTTTCATATGCAATAAACTCGTATTTCTTGTACATTTTAGCATTGTAATTGGAATGTAAACTTTTAAATCTCCAAGTTAAATAAGACAAACAATAACAATAAAAAATGTACTCTGTCTTTTAGCAACATTTTGCACTTGAACAATAATCACAACTAACAGCAATAAAATAAGATCGGTAGGTTGTGAGTTCAAACCCTGGCAGAGTCATACCAAAGACTATAAAAATGGGACCCATTACCTCCCTGCTTGGCACTCAGCATCAAGGGTTGGAATTGGGGGTTAAATCACCAAAAATGATTCCCGGGCGCGGCCACCGCTGCTGGGGGTGATCAAGGGTGATGCAGAGAATAATTTCGCCACACCTAGTGTGTGTGTGACAATCATTGGTACTTTAATTTAATTTTAGTTCTGTGTCTGTTAAGGAGGGTGTGGGGCCCTCAATTATGCACAACCAAAACAATAAATAAAATGGCTAAAGTTAGGACCTTTGTAAACAAAGAGTAACAATATAAATACAACAGTATAAGCAGATGTATTAACAGGTCTTATGCAAAAAAAACTTAAGTCTGGCAGATTCTGAGCAAGGAACACCATCATGACACATGGCAGCTCCCTCCATCAGTGTGTGAATGTGTGTGTGAATGGGTAAATGTGGAAGTAGTGTCAAAGCGCTTTGAGTACCTTGAAGGTAGAAAAGCGCTATACAAGTACAACCCATGATAACATGACAAATGTCTGTCAAAGCATTTGCAGCTTTTTGGTAGGGATGGCAAATGAAAACAGGTTCTTGTTCAGAGCCGGTTCCCAGGTTTCGTCTAGCAGTTCTCTTAACGGTTCTTCCGGGTGGGGATGATGTCATTGCGCAACGTGCGTAGTCTTCAGCAATTTGGCATGTTCCCCGAAGTTTGTCGACATTTTACTAAAAAAGACAGCAACAGCGCTACTATGAATAATTCCAAGGTTGCCGTTTCCTCAAGAGGAGGACATACGAGCAATATGCTAAAACTTTTGAACATACAGCATGCAATGAATGTCGCATTTTTGAACCGCACCGATGTCATCCCAGGCAGCAGCAATCATCTGACATAAATACAACAGGTACTAATACCGCCGATAATCCATCCAGCCATCCATTGTCTACCGCTTGTCCCTCTCGGACTATGGGGGTAGCTAAAGCCTATCCCAGCTGCGTTCGGGCGGAAGGCAGTATACACCCTGGACACCCAGCACATTTCTGCCATGCTCACCATCAACACCGGTGCCCCACAGGGTTGTGTGCTAAGCCCTGCGCTCTTCACCCTCTTCACACATGACTGCATAGCCTCTTCAACATCCAATCTCACTGTCAAATATGCCGACGACACCACGGTGCTTGGGCTCATCAGTAATAATGATGAGACAGCATACAATGCAGAGGTCCAATAGCTGGCTTCATGGTGTGCTAACAATAACTTGGTTCTTAACACTAACAAAACCAAAGAACTAATTGTAGACTTCCGCAGAAAAGGGCAGAACAAACACCCTCCACTTTTAATTAATAACAATCTCGTAGAAAGGGTCAAGCATTTCAAATTATTAGGGGTGAGCATAACAGAAGATCTATGCTGGGACATTAACACTGCTTCTACAGTTGGAAAGGCCCAACAACGTCTTTTTTTTTTTGAGGAAACTAAAATGCGCAAACATTCCGCAGAAATCAATGGTCAACTTTTACAACTGTGCCATCAGCAGTGTCCTCACTTACGGATTTTTAGTGTGGTTTGCTAGCTGCACTAAAGCGAACCAACAGGCCCTCCAGCGAGTGGTTAAAGCGGCGGGGAAAATTACAAGGACGATACTCCCAGAGATGAGTGCCATGTACACAACTCGCTGCTTAAAGCGAGTACACAACATCCTGAAGGCCAGATACCACCCAGCACATGGCCTCTTCAACCTGCTACCCTCTGGAAGGAGGTAAAGATCGATTCGCGCCAGGACCACCAGAATGTCTCACAGTCTGTATCCCCAGGCTGTGAGACTGCTAAATGAACAGCCTGCCCCTTTGCTTCCCCGGACCTTCTGATTACCTCACTCTTCACCACCTCAATAATTGTGCTCTGGACATTGCATTGCTGCAACATCAACGTAACACCCATCAGACATCTGACTGTTCCCACCCCCACGTCCCTCTTATCGTGATCTTCCTGACAATGCTAAAATGCTAAAATGTAAACTATTGTCAACCTGCACATCAATGCAGTTTCTATGCCGCTGGACAAAGCTCAAACAAAATCTCGTTGTTCATGTATGACTTAAGTGTTATTATGACAATGACAATAAAGGAATTGATTGATTGATTGATTGACAAGTCGCCACCTCATTACAGGGCCAACACAGATAGACAGATGTTAGCCCTATTGCTTGTGAAATTGAAATGAATGCCTTCTCATTCAGATTAGCATGAGGAGACATATTCTGACCGGTTTGGAGGCGGGCAGTAATGGCTCCAGTTCACTTCTGCCGCAAGCTTTCACCGTGACAGGGAATAGTACCACTCGGCCAGGAACGACAAATGACCCCCAGCAGTGACTAAGATTATGGTCAAAAGCTTACAACAATTTGCCACATAGATGCCCCTTCGGTAGGTGAATGTAGTCAGAGAAAAGTTGCATGTTTTCTTCCAACCACAATTTCGCTCAGTCATTATATTATACAGGTGGAACTCATAATATTAGAATATCGTGTCAAAGTCTTTTCATGTCAGC
Organism: Nerophis lumbriciformis; assembly: GCF_033978685.3. NCBI lineage: Eukaryota > Metazoa > Chordata > Actinopteri > Syngnathiformes > Syngnathidae > Nerophis > Nerophis lumbriciformis. Next base: position 23,706,416 of record NC_084561.2, on the reverse strand, counting down.
AATTCAACTTCAAATGTGAAAGAAATATGTGATATAAAGTCATTACATGCAAAGTGACATATGTCAAGTCTCTATTTAATACAACTTTGATGATCATGGCTTACATCCATCCATCCATCCATTTTCTACCGCTTGTCCCTTTCAAGGTCGCGGGGGGTGCTGGAGCCTATCTCAGATGCATTCGGGTGGAAGGCGGGGTACACCCTGGACAAGTCGCCACCACATCACAGGGCCAACACAGATAGACAGACAACATTCACACTCACATTCACACACTAGGGCCAATTTAGTGTTGTCAATCAACCTATCCCCAGGTGCATGTCTTTGGAGGTGGGAGGAACCCACACAGTCATGGGGGAGAACATGCAAACTCCACACATAAAGAACTCGAGCCAGGGATTGAACTCAGGACCTTTGTATTGTGAGGCACATGCACTAACCCTTGTGACACCGTGCTGCCTTACAGTTTAAAAAAAATAATACAAAATTCTGAGATTTTCATTTTAAGGTTTTCATAAGCTATAAGCAATAAACATCATTTTTATATCAAAAGAAGGTTAGAAAAATCTTATGTTGCATGCCATGAGCCTATGTCATTATATTAGGCCATATCGACACGAACATGGAGAGTTTCAAAAACTAGTATTTGGGGTGAAAACCATCTCCATCCACACAAGTGTAGTTTCAAAACTGTCTATGTCCATTCACACAAACACATACACTTGCTGTCATGCACATTTTGTCCAATCAGAATCCTGGAAAAGCAGCCACAGCTGACTTGGTGCTCAGTGGCCTTGTGGTTAGAGTGTCCACCCTGAGATCGGTAGGTCGTGAGATCAAACCCCGACCGAGTCATACCAAAGACTATAAAAAAATGGGACCCATTAACTCCCTGCTTGGCACTCAGCATCAAGGGTTGGAATTGGGGATTAAATCACCAAAATTATTCCCACTGCTGCTGCTCACCGCTCCCCTCACCTCCCAGGGTGTTGAACATGGGAATGGGTCAAATGCAGAGGGTAATTTCACCACACCTAGTGTGTGTGTGACTATCAGTGGTACTTTAATTTTAAATGTATTATAATATTTATTTTGATATAATAGACCAGTGGTTCTTAACCTGGGTTCGATGGAACCCTAGGGGTTCGGTGAGTCGGGCTCAGGGGTTCGGCGGAGGTCAAGACACACCCGACTCATCGTGTAAATACAAACTTCTCCCTATCGGCGTATTACGGATACGGCAACAGCAGAAGTCACACTGATTTGCAGGTATGTAATTTGTTGTGAGTTTATGCACTGTGTTGGTTTTGTTGTTTGAACAAGGTGATGTTCATGCACGGTTAATTTTATGCACCAGTAAAAAAAAACATGGTAACACTTTAGTATGGGGAACACATTCACCATTAATTAGTTGCTTATTAACATGCAAATTAGTAACATATTGGCTCTTATCTAGTCATTATTAAGAACTTATTAATGCCTTATTCGGCATGGCCTTATTATAACCCTAACCCTTTAACCCTGGCTCTAACCCTCTAACCCTAACCAATTAACTCTAAATCAAGTCTTTGTTACTTAGAATATGTTCCCCTAGTGTCCAAATAACTCTAAATTAAAGTCTTTCTTACTTAGAATATGTTCCCCATACTAAAGTTACCAAAAACATATAACTTTGTCTTGAATTTGAAAAACAAAAAAACATTTTATTTTTCACTAAAGATAGGATATGAAACTGCTGGGGTTCAGTACCTCCAACAAGGTTAAGAACCACTATACTAGACATACAATGACATGTACATTATCTTTAAAACCAGCCTGCACTTACACAAAGCCTTGGGAACATTATGAATCTCTTTTTCAGTGTTTAAAGCGCACATGCAGTCCTGTGCTGCTGAAACCCAACACTCATGGAATTATAACATGTTTTATCAGCAACATGGTGATATATTACATGTACAGTGAAGTGTACATTATTTATAAAATCAGCACGGGCCAAGGAAACCGTTTTGCATGTTTAAGTGCCTAAAGCGCACGGATGTGCGTGTACCGCTGCAAAACTCGAGTAGAGTTATAACGCATTTAATGACCAATATATTAATATATACATGTGCAATGAAATGTGCATTTTCTTTAACATTAACAAGGACGAAGGATATGTTGTTTGTTTTAGTCACTCGGCCAGCTCCATCTGCAAAAATGGAAGCAACACACGTACTGTAAGTAACCTTCATGATCTGTCGTTAAACAAGGATTAAAAACCTGAGATAATGTTGTAACTTTCTTATGACACAAAGCAAAAAGTCTTGCCTGTCATAGTTGTTCCGTCAGCTGGAGGTCCGACAGCAATCGTGACTAAAACAGCTGACTGTCAAATTGTCCTAGCGGGAGGATCAATGTTGCGTGAAAATAGAGGCGTGTTTATGTTCAAACATACAATAAATCCTCTTAGTGTGTTTATAGGCAGCAAGGCAGTGTTGTTGAGCTCTGGAAATGACAGCGTACAACTGTGATGTCATCAGAGCAGTCTCAGTTTGTGCCGTGTACACGCAAATGTTGAGCGGAGAGTTTTGGAACTCTACACTTTGGCCAGTGTTTGCAAAAGTCTGCGTTTTTAAGGACAAAAGTATGCGTGTGTGGAAAAGAGGCCTAAACGCAGAGATAAGTATGTGTTTATTAAGTATGGCCTAGTTTCACCTTGTAAATCTAAACAAACCTCTGCACGGTATATTTTCTAGGCAGATGACAAAGATTGTTAAAAGTTTAAAACATGTTACAAAATGTTACATTCCTGTGTAATTTCCACGTTTTATTTTGTTATATTTTACAGATATGTTTTCAATAGTTTATTTTCTATGCTATGTGCCTCTTAAGACCTCACTGTTGGCCTTGTAAGGTCATGTTTGTCACGGTTTATCACAACATGCCGTGCCTTATTTTGAGTTTCTTGGTAATTTTCTAAATGTGTAGTTTTTGTTCCTGTCTTGTTTTGTGGTTTTTCACTTCCTGTATTCCCCTTTCCTGCAGCAGCGATACGCCTGCCTTTGAGCAGTTTTTCCATCACCTGTTTCCTGTTTGTAATTAGCACTATATAAGTAGAAGTCCTGAAAAATTGCGTGCGTCGGGGCCGACGTAGTCAATAAGCTTCTTATTTTTCCTCTATCTTCTTGATATGTGACATTCATCCTCCGCTGTTGCCATTTCTAATATAAGGTAGTGTAAATTTCTTACTTATATCTGTCAGTAAACTCGCCATGAGAGCGCTAAAACATACCGGTCTAATGAGTTTACATTATTCACCCAAGGAACTTTAGTTATTAGAGTTCCGGTCGGACAGTTTTTCACGGGACACATTTCCTGTGTTGTTGTTTACGGATGAGGAGATGCTGCTCCGTTATTGATTTAAGTAAAGTCTGAATGACATTTAAACAGTTAGCTCCACCTTTTGACACTCCTTCCACCCCCGTCCTTGCACGCTACACCGCTACAACAAAGAAGACGCTGCCAAAGGTGTACCACGTAAATAAGACCGCCCACAAAACGGCGCATCTGGAAGCATCTGTCAGAAAGCGGCTTGAAGATGATCTAACACATAATCTATGCAACATTTTGACCAAAGAACCACCATTACATGTTATGTAGACCACAAGGAAGTGTTTTCAATTTAGAAAAAAATTATAATAATATGACTCCTTTAAAGGCCTACTGAAACCCACTACTACCGACCACGCAGTCTGATAGTTTATATATCAATGATGAATTCTTAACATTGCAACACATGCCAATACGGCCGGGTTAGCTTACTAAAGTGCAATTTTAAATTTCGCGCGAAATATCCTGCTGAAAACGTCTCGGTATAATGACGTCTGCGCGTGACGTCACGGATTGTAGAGGACATTTTGGGACAGCATGGTGGCCAGCTATTAAGTCGTCTGATTTCATCGCAAAATTCCACAGTATTCTGGACATCTGTGTTGGTGAATATTTTGCAATTTGTTCAATGAACAATGGATACAGCAAAGAAGAAAGCTGTAGGTGGGAAGCGGTGTATTGCGGCAGGTGTTGTGCTGGATAACGCACCCCCGCCGTAGAATGCACCCCCTGACTGGTGTACCGGATAACACAGCCGGTGTTTCATTGTTTACATTCCCGAAAGATGACAGTCAAGCTTTACCATTGGCCTGTGGAGAACTGGGACAACAGAGACTCTTACCAGGAGGACTTTGAGTTGGATGCGCAGACGCGGTACCGTGAGTACGCATGCAGCTGCGGCTTCCAAACATTTGATCGCTTGCCCATACGTGCGTGCCGCTATGTGCATGTCACGTACGTAACTTTGGGGACTTTGGGGAAATATATGTGCTGTATGAACTTTGGGGAGGTGAACGGTACTTTGGGCTGTGGGATTGAGTGTGTTGTGCAGGTGTTTGAGTTGTATTCGCGGGTTATATGGACGGGAGGGGGGAGGTGTTTGTTATGCGGGATTAATTTGTGGCATATTAAATATAAGCCTGGTTGTGTTGTGGCTAATAGAGTATATATATGTCTTGTGTTTATTTACTGTTTTAGTCATTCCCAGCTGAATATCAGGTCCCACCCGCCTCTCACAGCATCTTCCTTATCTGAATCGCTCCCACTGCCCTCTCGTCCTTCACTCTCACTTTCCTCACCCACAAATCTTTCATCCTCGCTCATATTAATGGGAAAATCGTCGCTTTCTCGGTCTGAATCGCTCTCGCTGCTGGTGGCCATGATTGTAAACAATGTGCAGATGTGAGGAGCTCCACAACCTGTGACGTCACGCTATTCGTCTGCTATTTCCGGCACAGGCAAGGCTTTTTTATCAGTGACCAAAAGTTGCAAACTTTATCGTCGATGTTCTCTACTAAATCCTTTCAGCAAAAATATGGCAATATCGCAAAATGATCAAGTATGACACATAGAATGGACCTGCTATCCCCGTTTAAATAAGAAAATCGCATTTCAGTAGGCCTTTAACGCGCCCTATAATCCGGTGCGCCTAATATATGAAAAAAGATCAAAAATAGACCATTCATCGGCAGTGAGCCTTATAATCCGGTGCGCCCTATGGTCCGGAAACTACGGTAGTTGAGTAAGAAAAAAAAAGGCCTGCTGTGTCGCACAGATGTGAAGCATCAGTCATCCTAACCTATTTGTATTTGTTGTTATTGACAGAAACCCCACAGTGCTTAAGTGCTCAAAACAAAAAAATGTGTTGTACTTGAATGAAAGAAGATACTTTAATGTACCTGCAACATATTTTTAAATTTCATTATTAAATGTCTTATTTGTTCTTTTGTATTAATAATTACTCCTTAACCAAACAAAAATATGTTTCCGATTACTCGACTAGTCAAAGGAATTTTCAGAAGAATATTTGATTACTTGATAGCTGCAGCCCTAATGATTAGGTCAATACACTGTGTATCACTATACATGGCTGCCATTGATGGAAAACAAGGATACATTATATGTACTAAATAAATTTTACATTTTGGACCAATTGAATGAAATCCGCTACTTGCCAACAGCACACCAAAAAACATCAACAAATGGATCGAGCAAAAGGCATTATGTAATGAGAAAAAGATGCAATGTTAATACTAGGAGTGAACAAAAACACAAAGATTTCTGTTTGAATTTATGTATATTATTTATTATCCCTTTTTATTCCACTTTTATTACAAATTACATGATGATTTCATGTTCACGCGCCTCTTTCACCTCTTTTTCTCCGGGACCCCAATGCTGCAAATAGATTGCCGACTGGGAAGCACTTTGGACCTGATCTATTAAAGTTTTTCGTGTATTAGAACACCTACAATGCAAATACAACCACTTAGCACACGCAGTGTGATTCATCAAGACTAAAACTGAACCGACGGAGCTGTTTAGTGTCTATATTTAGGGAAGTGAAGTGAAGTGAATTATATTTATATAGCGCTTTTTCTCTAGTGACTCAAAGCACTTTACATAGTGAAACCCAATATCTAAGTTACATTTAAACCAGTGTGGGTGGCACCGGGAGCAGGTGGGTAAAGTGTCTTGCCCAAGGACACAACGGCAGCGACTAGGATGGCGAAACGGGGATCGAACCTGGAACCCTCAAGTTGCTGGCACGGCCACTCTACCAACCGAGCCCTACCGCCCCAATATTTAGCACATTTGAAATGCGCGTACAATCTCGTATAAATAGCTGTGGAAAAAGGAGGCGATCACGCTGCAGCGCCATCCTACGTATGTGTGTCACACATTGTCTAATCAGCAATATCATTTTATAATTTTATAGCTGCTAGATGACTTAATGGACTTATTAAAACAAATTCATGGCGGGTTTTTTTAATGATGTTTTTCATATAGAGACACTGTATTCTAGGGCTGTGAATCTTTTGGCACGATTCTTGGGGGAAACAATTTGATTCAGAATCAATTCTCTATTCAAAAAACGATTCTATATTTAAAATCCATGCTTTTTTAGTAACATTGGATGCCAGTTCTATGATAACTACATTCCTCCGTAAAATAGATAAACAACTGTGATACATTTCTACATTACTTAAAAAAACAGGTTTTGTATAGTAAATTTCTACTAAAACATTTATTAAAGTCAATTACAAAAAGTCAACAAGAGAAGTATCCAACACTTCTCTTTTCTAAAGTAATTTTGTACAGCAGATATGGGCATCGACGTCAACAATATGATTTGCCTGAGTGGCTGGAAAGGAGAGATAAAAAAAACAATTGATTAAGAATAGTTACAAAAAAGAATTGCGATTAATTCGAAAATCTTAGTTTTTTCTGACACTCCTACTGTATATGATTAACATATCTCCTATATGAAAAAAACCTCTTACCATTTGCATTTTATTCCGTCTGGAACATTACATTTAGCGCAAGCATCTCCCAGGCCACACCTTCAGCATGCTAAAAAAGTGGGTTGCATTGTAGATGCACTGAAACGGCGTGGACGCATGGTGATGTGCGGATTGTTCTTCCAAGATTGCAGCAAGAACTCCGGAGGCAAAAGTGCAGGTAAGACAGTGATTTATCTTATGAATCAGGCAGGACAAACAAACAAAGTACAGGGATCTAAAGGGTAGACGACGCCCCATGTAAGCAAATAAAAGCACCAGACTGAGTAAGGCGACAAGCAGGACTAAATAGCTCTCTGGTTAGTGCCCAGGAACAGGTGAGCATCCCGAACACTAATCAGAGGCAGGTGCAAACAATCAGCACCCATGACAACCAAGAAACACAAAACAGGGGTGCTGAAAAAGAACTTAAACCACAAGTTAATCAAAACCTAAATAAACATAAACAAACTACAAACCCCGTTTCCATATGAGTTGGGCAATTGTGTTAGATGTAAATATAAACTGAATACAATGATTTGCAAATCCTTTTCAACCCATATTCAATTGAATGCACTACAAAGACAACATATTTGATGTTCAAACTCATGAACTTTATTTTTTTTTGCAAATAATAATTAACTTAGAATTTCATGGCTGCAACACGTGCCAAAGTAGTTGGGAAAGGGCATGTTCACCACTGTGTTACATCACCTTTTCTTTTAACAACACTCAATAAACGATTGGGAACTGAGGAAACTAATTGTTGAAGCTTTGAAAGTGGAATTCTTTCCCATTCTTCTTTTATGTAGAGCTTCAGTCGTTCAACAGTCCGGGGTCTCCGCTGTCGTATTTTACGCTTCATAATGCGCCACACATTTTCGATGGGAGACAGGTCTGGACTGCAGGCGGACCAGGAAAGTAGCCGCGCTCTTTTTTTACGAAGCCATGCTGTTGTAACACGTGCTGAATGTGGCTTGGCATTGTCTTGCTGAAATAAGCAGGGGCGTCCATGAAAAAGACGACGCTTAGATGGCAGCATATGTTGTTCCAAAACCTGTATGTACCTTTCAGCATTAATGGTGCCTTCACAGATGTGTAAGTTACCCATGCCTTGGGCACTAATACACCCCCATACCATCACAGATTCTGGCTTTTCAACTTTGCGTCGATAACAGTCTGGATGGTTCGCTTCCCCTTTGGTCCGGATGGCACAATGTCGAATATTTCCAAAAACAATTTGAAATGTGGACTCGTCAGACCACAGAACACTTTTCCACTTTGCATGAGTCCATCTTAGATGACCTCGGGCCCAGAGAAGCCGGCGGCGTTTCTGGATGTTGTTGATAAGTGGCTTTCGCTTTGCATAGTAGAGCTTTAACTTGCACTTTAGTGACAGTGGTTTTCTGAAGTGTTCCTGAGCCCATGTGGTGATATCCTTTAGAGATTAATGTCGGTTTTTGATACAGTGCCGTCTGAGGGATCGAACGTCACGGTCATTCAATGTTGGTTTCCGGCCATGCCGCTTACGTGGAGTGATTTCTCCAGATTCTCTGAACCTTTTGATGATATTATGGACCGTAGATGTTGAAATCCCAAAATTTCTTGCAATTGCACTTTGAGAAACGTTGTTCTTAAACTGTTTGACTATTTGCTCACGCAGTTGTGGACAAAGGGGTGTACCTCGCCCCATCCTTTCTTGTGAAAGACTGAGCATTTTTTGGGAAGCTGTTTTTATACCCAATCATGGCACCCACCTGTTCCTAATTAGCCTGCACACCTGTGGGATGTTCCAAATAAGTGTTTGATGAGCATTCCTCAACTTTATCAGTATTTATTGCCACCTTTCCCAACTTCTTTGTCACGTGTTGCTGGCATCAAATTCTAAAGTTAATGATTATTTGCACAAAAAAAAAAAAAATGTTTATAAGTTTGAACATCAAATATGTTGTCTTTGTAGCATATTCAACTGAATATGGGTTGAAAATGATTTGCAAATCATTGTATTCCGTTTATATTTACATCTAACACAATTTCCCAACCCATATGTAAACGGGGTTTGTATAATCCGGGCAACGGATCGTAACATGCACTGCAGGACTGCTTCTAAAATGCCCATAAAAAGTGGTTTGTGTCTGCTGCATGATTCAAAATACCACGGCTCGGAGCATGATAACACAGATGTGTGGTAAATGGGTGTAACCATGGTGAAAGCTGCGTAGTAAAAGCAAAAACCTGATTTAAATAAGGCGGTCTGTGCAACTTTTACACTTTTTATCAAGTGTACACGCAGTCTTAGATCACATGCAACACACCCACAAATAGTACACACAATTTGATAAGTTTGCTGTTTAACGTGGTATTTGGTTCTTCAGTTGATCAGGCCCTATGTTTTGACCTGACGTAATGAACAATTTTGATTAATAATCGTAATTTCAATATTGATAAATAGAGATGTCCGATAATGGCTTTTTTGCCGATACCGGATATTCCGAGAAGAGGCTTCAGGGTTAAGATGCAAAACATTTTTTTTAATTAGAGATGTCCGATAATGGCTTTTTGGCCGATATTCCGATATTGTCCAACTCTTAATTACCGATTCTGATATCAACCGATACTGATATATACAGTCGTGGAATTAACACATTATTATGCCTAATTTTGTTGTGATGCATTAAACAATGTAACAATGTTTTCCAAAATAAATCAACTCAAGTTATGGAAAAAAAATGCCAACATGGCACTGCCATATTTACTATTGAAGTCACAAAGTGCATTATTTTTTTTAACATGCCTCAAAACAGCAGCTTGGAATTTGAGACATGCTCTCCCTGAGAGAGCATGAGGAGGTTGAGGTGGGGGGGAGGGGTAGCGGGGGTTGTATATTGTAGCGTCCCGGAAGAGTTAGTGCTGCAAGGGCTTCTGGGTATTTGTTCTGTTGTGTTTATGTTGTGTTACGGTGCGGATGTTCTCCCGAAAATTGTTTGTCATTCTTGTTTGGTGTGGGTTCACAGTGTGGCGCATATTTGTAACAGTGTTAAAGTTGTTTATACGGCCACCCTCGGTATGACCTGTTGACCAAGTATGCATGGCATTCACTTGTGTGTGTGAAAAGCTGTAGATATTATGTGATTGGGCCGACACGCAAAGGCAGTGCCTTTAAGGTTTATTGGCGCTCTGTACTTCTCCCTACGTCCGTGTACCACTCTGCACAGCGCCGTTTTAAAAAGTCATACATTTTACTTTTTTAAACCGATACCGATAATTTCCGATATCACATTTAAAAGCATTTATCGGTCGATGATATCGGCTGTCCGATATTATCGGACATCTCTATTGATAAACATTATTGTGAATGTTATTTTGGCCATAATTGTGCAACCCTACTCTATTGTGACTGAAGTGATGAAGTGTCAAATAAAGGATCTGCAGTAAAATGTAATGTTTCCACTGTGGCCCACACGCCATCCCTCCACAAAGTGGCACAGAGATTGTAGAAGTCTTATGTAACATAGGCAACAAATCCATTACCTTCCTGACACTGGTCGTTAAAAGAGGAAATTGCATTAATATACCCAATATATGTGAGCATACACACTATGAATGTTCTCCGCTGACCTTGGGTCTCCAAGCAGACATAAAAAACCAAGAAGCTTCCAAGAGCAATTAATTCTGAACTGAGGAGACTTACTGCAAAAAGGATCCTTCTGCAAATTTCATGCTCCTCATTTTACATCATCAAAAAAAATATGTTTCATAAATATCCCCGTCATGCTCAGTAATACCCTTGCAGAGTATGCGTGGGACTTGTTTTCGCCGGAGGGGAAGTTGCATGTCGACTGCAACTGTGGGTCAGGTGTAGGTGATGATGTCTGCGTGTTGGGCTAATGTCTTTAGATGTGAGCCCTTAATGTAGCGTCTCCGGTTACATAACACCCTCTTTTTATTTTTTTTTACTCACGCTTTTATATCCCCTACCCTTGCTTTTGAAGGCAAACAATAGCGCATTGTGGCAGAGATTAGGGGGCATAAATTGATACACAAAGGTCTGTGGAGCAGGAGAAAAGAGTGGAGAGTGGAAAAGCTTAGACAACAGTGGACATTCAGGGAAGAATAATGCGAGAGAGAGAAGAGAGTGAGAATGAAAAAGCACTGGGAGGCTTAAGAGAAAACAAATATCACTAAAACGCATCAGAGAGATTTGTTGTTTTTGAATATGACCTTATCTTATCTTAATAGGGTTTCATTCATGATCACCATATGGAGCACAACAACCAAGGTGTGACTGTAGACACTAGGGTTGTACGGTATAAGTATAGTACCGCGATACTAATGAATCATATTCGGTACTATACCGTATAGTACCGCGATTAGGGATGTCCGATAATGGCTTTTTGCCGGTATCTGATATTCCGATATTGTCCAACTCTTTAATTACCGATACCGATATCAACCGATACCGATATCAACCGATATATACAGTTGTGGAATTAACACATTATTATGCCTAATTTGGACAACCAGGTATGGTGAAGATAAGGTACTTTAAAAAAAAATTAATATAATAAAATAAGATAAATAAATTAAAAACATTTTCTTGAATAAAAAAGCAAGTAAAACAATATAAAAACAGTTACATAGAAACTAGTAATTAATGAAAATTAGTAAAATTAACTGTTAAAGGTTAGTACTATTAGTGGACCAGCAGCACGCACAATCATGTGTGCTTACGGACTGTATCCCTTGCAGACTGTATTGATATATAATGTAGAACCAGAATATTAATAACAGAAAGAAACAACCCTCTTATGTTTTTTATGTTGATTTAATAATAAAAAAATAAAAAAATAAAAAAAAAATTTAAAAAAAAAACCTAAAAAAAAACAACCATACTGATACCGATAATAAAAAAACTATAATTTCCGATATTACATTTTAACGCATTTATCGGCCGATATTATCGGACATCTCTAACCGCGATACTAATGAATCATATTCAGTACCTATTTGCTCATTAGCACATTATAATTAGACTGCCAATAAGTGAAGTGAAGTGAATTATATTTATATAGCGCTTTTCTCTAGTTACTCAAAGTGCTTTTACATAGTGAAACCCATTATCTAAGTTACATTTAAACCAGTGTGGGTGGCACTGGGAGCAGGTGGGTAAAGTGTCTTGCCCAAGGACACAACGGCAGTGACTAGGATGGCGGAAGCGGGGATCGAACCTGGAACCCTCAAGTTGCTGGCACGGCCACTCTATCAACCCGAGCTATACCGCCCCAATAAATTCAGTTCAGAAGCAGGGATGCAACAATTAATTAAGAATTGAGGTGGGCGGGGTTTGGTGGTAGCGGGGGGTGTATACTGTAGCGTCTCGGAAGGGATTCTGGGTATTTGTTCTGTTGTGTTCATGTTGTGTTACGGTGCGGTTGTTCTCCCGAAATGTGTTTGTCATTCTTGTTTGGTGTGGGTTCACAGTGTGGCGCATATTTGTAACAGTGTTAAAGTTGTTTATACGGCCACCCTCAGTGTGACCTGTATGGCTGTTGACCAAGTATGCCTTGCAGTCACTCATGTGTGTGTAAAAAACGCATATATTATGTGACTGGGCCGGCACGCTGTTTGAATGGAGGAAAAGCGAACGTGACGACAGGTTGTACTGGACGCTAAAGACAGTGTCTTTAAGGCACGCCCCCAATATTGTTGTCCGGGTGGAAATCGGGAGAAATTCGGGAGAATGGTTGCCCCGGGAGGTTTTCGGGAGGGGCACTGAAATTCGGGAGTCTTCCGGGAAAATCGGGAGGGTTGGCAAGTATGCTGGATACAGGAAGGCTTTGAGCGCCAAAAAATGGTAGCCAGTAGTAGTTTTTTGCTTTTGTTTAGTTATTGTGCACAAGTCAATTTAATGATATGTAGCATTCAATGCCACAAATGTAATATATCATCTGATTTACAACTATACTAGCACATTCTAAATGGGATAAGATTTTATAAGTTTTTTATTAAGTTTTATAAAATGTGGTGCTGTGTTTACTTTAGTTATTTGCTAGAAAACATTTTTAGTTCTATAATCTACTGTCAAAGTAATGGATCGAGACTCGTAATCAGATTAAATGTGAGGCCAATAAAAGGTTGCTTTTCACTTTGTATCATTATTAGATATTTATGACATGTGAGGGGCTCGTCCCTTGACTGCACATCAATGGTATTTTTACAGCCTATATCACTTGGGGTTATCTTCATTAACCAGTGGCGGAACAAATCACAACTCACGCCTGCATTCTTTCCGCAATCAATCTGTAGCGCAAGCTGAGCTTTGGAACAATTAAGTTTATCTTTGGAACATTTAAGTTTATTAGCGGGAGAAATTACTGATTCCCAAAATAACTTATTCTACCCTGCGCTCTCATCTCCATCACTGAAATAGCATTCTGAATAAATTGTAGTGGAAAAAGAGGGCTTCGAGGACAGGAAAGTTGAAGTGAAGACACACACAAACACACACTCACGCTCACACAAAGTTTAAGACTTGACAGTATTCAAAAAGGTGCTGTTAGACATTGAGCAGCAGAGGGAACTAAAGGAGACATGCTGTATACCAGGGGTGCTCATTACGTCGATCGCGAGCTACCGGTCGATCTCGGAGGGTGTGTCAGTCGATCACCAGCCAGGCATTAAAAAAATAGTCCTAAAAATGAGCGATCATAAATCTTCACTATGACGTCACTTTCGTCACTTGATTGACATTCACGGCACCCGAGGGTCTTCTGAGATGACGCTGGCTGAAGCCAGAACATCAAAATTACCGACTGGAAGGCGAGAAAAACTATATTTCAACAGACTCGCGCCGTACCTGTCGTCAAAACTCCAAAGACCGACTGCACAGTTGCACAGTTGCGCTAACAAAATAAGAGTCTCAGAAAGCTGGCGTGCACAAGCTAGCAAGCTACGGAGTTTGCCGACAATGTATTTCTTGTAAAGTGCATACAAAGGAGTACGGAAGCTAGACAAATAAGATGCAAAAAACCAACCACTTTCATGTGGTATTGGACAGAAAGGAGGACTTTTTTTCTCCTCTATTCGAAAATGCGGACATTATCAGCACCACTGTCTGATTCCTATCAATGCAAGTCATCAGAATCAGGTAATACACCGACGTATATTCTTGTCTTCATGAAAGAAAGGAATCTATATGTGTTAAACATGCTTGTATTATCTTTAAACACCTTTAACTTATTAACAATGTTAACTATATGTGTTAAACATGCTTGTATTATCTTTAAACACCTTTAAGTTGTTAACAATATTAACTATATGTATTAAACATTCTTGTATTATCATTAAACACCTTTAATTTTTTAACAATATTAACTATGTGTTAAACATGCTTGTATTATCATTAAACACCTTTAACTTGTTAACAATATTAACTATATGTATTAAACATGCTTGTATTATCATTAAACACCTTTAATTTTTTAACAATTTTAACTATATGTGTTAAACATGCTTGCATTATCTTTAAACACCTTTTACTTGTCAACAATATTAACTATATTTATTAAACATTCTTGTATCATCATTAAACACCTTTAATTTTTTAACAATATTAACTATATGTGTTAAACATGCTTGCATTATCATTAAACACCTTTAACTTGTTAACAATATTAACTATATGTATTAAACATTATTGTATTATCATTAAACACCTTTAATTTTTTAACAATATTAACTATGTGTTAAACATGCTTGTATTATCATTAAACACCTTTAACTTGTTAACAATATTAACTATATGTATTAAACATGCTTGTATTATCATTAAACACCTTTAATTTTTTAACAATATTAACTATATGTGTTAAACATGCTTGCATTATCATTAAACACCTTTAACTTGTTAACAAAAACATATATTTCATAAATAAGTAAATGTAAATTATATATATGAATGAGGTAGATCCCCACGACTTGATCAATTGAAAAGTAGCTCGCCTGCAGAAAAAGTGTGAGCACCCCTGCTGTATACGTAGACAAACATGTATTGTAAAGACGATGCCTGCTAACTTAAGACTGATACACGCCTTGCCTGTAATGAACACCACAAATTGGACTGTCCTGCCTCAAAAAAGAATGTTCACAAATGAATGTGTCACCTGATCAGAAAAGAGCTGTTATTGCGTGACTATCATCATACTGATTTGGGGCTGTTGTTCTTTTTTTTTTTTTTTAGAATGAAATGACAAAGCAATGTACATCTTCAATGTTTAACACTGTGGTGTCCTGATAGTTACTGTACTGCATGTGTAGTAGTGTTGTCCCGATACCAATATGTTGGTACCGGTACCAAAATTATTTCGATACTTTTCTAAATAAAGAGGACCACAAAAAAATTCCATTAATGGCTTTATTTTAACAAAACATCTTAGGGTACATTAAACATATGTTTCTTATTGCAAGTTTTTCCTTAAATAGAATAGTGAACATACAAGACAACTTGTCTTTTAGTAGTAAGTAAGCAAACAAAGGCTCCTAATTAGTCTGCTGACATATGCAGTAACATATTGTGTCATTTTCCATTCTATTATTTTGTCAACATTATTAAGGACAAGTGGTAGAAAATGAATTATTAATGTACTTGTTCATTTACTGTTAATATCTGCTTACTTTCTCTTTTAACATGTTCTATCTACACTTCTGTTAAAATGTAATAATCACTTATTCTTCTGTTGTTTGATACTTTACATTAGTTTTGGATGATACCACGAATTTGGGTATGAATCCGATACCAAGTCGTTACAGGATCATACATTGGCCATATCAAGTCCTCATGTGTCCAGGGACATATTTCCTGAGTTTATAAACATAATAGAAAAAAACAAAAACGAAAGAAGATGTTGTGATGCCAAAAAATATCCACGTTATCATAGTAGTATAGACTAGATACGCTACTGTACTTGGTATCATTACAGTGGATGTTAGGTGTAGATCCACCAATGGCGTTTGTTTACATTTTGATGCCGGTGAGCTACGGTGTGTAGTGAAGCATGTTTAGCTATTCCTCGTCCTGCAGGGATGATACTTGTAAGAAACTTACTTTATTTGTCACCATGGAGGCGAGGATTAGTGATTTAGAAGTAGCTAAAACACTGCCGACTGGGGCGGGACTTTAGCCGCTAGCTAGCTCGCCATGTCTTAAAGCACGTCTTCTTAGTGTTTGTGATTGTGATTGTGCGCTGCGGAACATGCTCGTCTGCTCGTAAACCAGCAATGACACATACCGTACAACCCTAATATGTAGTATTTGAGTTTATGATGTCCGATTGTTTTTGTTGCAGCGAATGCACCAGGGGCAGAAGGCTACATACCCAGACATTTAAGACTCCATAGGCAAACTATAAAGAACAGCGCTATTTGGCGGCTCAGGGGCCAATTTCGGCCTCCATGTTCAGTTCAATTGGGAGACATACATTTTTGCAGCATATTCCAAAAAACACTAGTTGCATAGAGGAACTTGGACCACTGTAAACACATTGGCAGATCCTTGCATTGACATTTTAACCTTGCTATAGCAAACATAAAACATTGGGTTCCAAACTTGTGATTTACATAACTGAGGCGTTCCTCAAGGCACCCCTTTTAGTCCTCTCCTTTTTTGGCAGTTCAAATTGTTTTAATAATGTGATTTACAATATTTAACTAATGTTGATGTAGCTTATTTAATTCAGAAGCAGTCAGCCATTCAACTTCTTTAGTGTTCATCAAGGTTCCATTTTAGGTCCTCTCTTTTTCATCATTTGGGCTATTCAACTGACGGCCCGCATCTTTTTATCTTTTCCTTTTTGACAGTTACACATTATTTTTGTGATTTATGTAACTAAGGTGTTGCTGTAGCTTGTTTACTTCAGATTCAGTCAGTAGTCAATTGTTCAACTTAATTAGTTACACTAGTGGTGTTCCTCGAGGTTTTATATTAGGTCCTCTTTTTTTCATCATTTCATCATCAACTGTTGGCCCGCAAGGTCAGTTCAAAAAACCTGTGAGAGACTCACATTTTTGCAGCAGATTTTAAAAAACACTAAAATGCTTTCATAGAGATTATCTTTGACTAGCGTTTTTGCAGGATGGCCTTAAAAAAAAGCAGAGTGCTCCTGTAATTTCCGCATAATACATTTCCGTAATAAATAGAGCAAAAATCAAAGGTCTACTGGACGCTGGTTCTGTGGGGTGGTATGGCTCGGTTGGTAGAGTGGCCGTGCCAGCAACTTGAGGGTTCCAGGTTCGATCCCCGCTTCCGCCATCCTAGTCACTGCCGTTGTGACCTTGGGCAAGACACTTTACCCACATGCTCCCAGTGCCACCCACACTGGTTTAAATGTAACTTAGATATTGGGTTTAACTATGTAAAAGCGCTTTGAGTCACTGGAGAAAAGCGCTATATAAATATAATTCACTTCGCTTCTTTGAAATATACAAAAAAAAAA
Source organism: Nerophis lumbriciformis (assembly GCF_033978685.3). Classification (NCBI taxonomy): domain Eukaryota; kingdom Metazoa; phylum Chordata; class Actinopteri; order Syngnathiformes; family Syngnathidae; genus Nerophis; species Nerophis lumbriciformis. Next base: position 23,689,057 of record NC_084561.2, on the reverse strand, counting down.
CTAACAAGAAGTCAGGCTCCCTGGTCCTTAGCTTTCTGGAAATGGGACAATCAAAACAAGTAAGTTGAATATCCCTGATATAGAGTATCCCTCTCCTTTAGTGTATTCAACACACTAAAACGACTACAATGTAGATCAAAAAATGCTAAGCATATTTCAAGAAAATACAGCCTACAACTCAGTATTGTGTTACAGGTAACAAAGCAAATAGTTCTAAAATACAATTGATAGAATTAGTATGTCATATTGGAATATTCCAAATATCAACTGTTTCTTATTACACCACAACTTAATATGGGTGAGAATCTATCTTACAATTTGATTACTATTCAGCAGTGTTGGGACTAACGGCATTACAGTAACGTGTTACATTGTAACGCCGTTACTTTCGGCGGTAACTAGTAGTCTAACGCGTTGTTTTTTATATTCAGTGACTCAGTTACCGTTACTACATGATGCGTTACTATATAAAAAATAACGTAAAATAACGCAGTATCGGCTAGAAACAGAGAAGATCTGAGTGTGTTTTAATGGAGCGCTCCAGAAGAGGCGCGGGGAGAAGAGGCGCGCTCTGTGTGTGTGTGTGTGTGTGTGTGCGTGCGTGCGTGTGTGTGTGTGTGTGTGTGTGTGTGTGTGCGTGGATGGGGGGGGCGTGTCAGTGTTTACTAACAAGACATAATGGCGGAGCCTAAGCCAAGTTTCTTAACATGGAGATAGTCTCACTACTTTTCTTTTGTCGAGACTCGAACACAATGAAAATAACATTTTAGTTAAATGTAAGTTGGGTCTTGGATCAAATATCCTATCTACTGCCCAAAACAGCAATTCAAATATGCTGAAACAGCTACAAAAGCAACATGCTTCGTCGAAGCTAGTAAAGAGAGACACAGACTCCGATGCCATTTCACCTCCACCTAAGGATTTTAACGGAGGGACTGCTAGCCAGGACAACATTGATAGAGCCATTGCAGCATATGTGCTAGAAGACATGCAGGCTATTTCTACAGTGGAGTCACCCGCTTTCAGGCAGCTAATTAGCATGATACCGGCGTCAAACAGCAAATGGCACGGAAAACATTTTCCATGTACCAGTGAGTACATAAACATGGACAGCGAGCTAAAGGAAACACTCCAAACTCTGCCTCTGCTCATCATTCAGCACTGAAGGTACACACACTCTGTCAATTCTCTTATATACTCTCACATCACTCTAAATGTATAGACTATAAAGTTCACAAACATAAAGAGGGATCCTAGTGGGCCAGGCCAATCTTTCCTTTTCTCTAAACTAAAAGTGGGAAATGCGTAGAGTGTTCTGGGCTTCAGTACAGTGTTGATCTCCTGAACACATGATTTTATTTCACAATTCCTTGAGAGAAAAAAAGGCTTGGTTAGGCGTGTGTATAGCAGTATGTGTGCTGTATATGGTGACATGACATATAATCATGTCATGTGTGCCTTCCTTGGGTGAAGCCAGGTTTACAGCTATGTTGTGACATGTTGTTATTATGCGGTTTGTTACTTATGTATGTTATGTTGCAGCTATTTAAAATAGTTTTGTCAATTTGTTCTGGCCCGAAATAAATTGGTCCTCTGTAACATATCTTTGTCTTTGCGTGTTGTATGTAGACCACATTGCTTAGCAGAGTTCAGTGATGCAAATGCATGTCAAATTGATCAACAGATTGTATTATTCTCCAGTGCAATAACAGTACTGAAATGAAGGCTAAAAGGGCATTAATGGGAGCCTTAAACAAAAAAAGAAAAAAAAAGAAGTAACTAAATAGTTACTTTTCACAGTAATGCATTACTTTTGGTGTAAGTAACTGAGTTAGTATGGACTGGACTCTCACTATTATGTTAGATCCACTATGGACTGGACTTTCACAATATTATGCTAGACCCACTCGACGTCCATTGCATCCGGTCTCCCCTAGAGGTGGGGAGGGGGGATGGGGGGGGGTCACCCACATCTGCGGTCCTCTCCAAGGTTTCTCATAGTCATTCACATTGACATCCCACTGGGTTTTTCCTTGCCCTTATGTGGGATCTGAGACGAGGATGTCGTTGTGGCTTGTGCAGCCCTTTGAGACACTTGTGATTTAGGGCTATATAAATAAACATTGATTGATTGATTGATAGTAACTGAGTTACTTTTGAAATTAAGTAACTAGTAACTGTAACTAGTTGCTGGTTTTCAGTAAGTAACCCAACACTGCTATTCAGGGGCTATAATTTGATTAAAAAGTGATTATTGATGCATCTTTCGTAATAGTGCCATCGTCCCATTTTGTCCACCACAGACGCTGAGATCATTATTCATGCGTTCGTTACATCTCGTCTTGATTACTGTAACGTATCATTTTCAGGCCTTCCTATGTCTAGCATTGACAGATTACAGTTGGTACAAAATGCGGCTGCTAGACTTTTGACAAGAACAAGAAAGTTTGGTCATATTACGCCTATACTGGCTCACCTGCACTGGCTTCCTGTGCACTTAAGATGTGACTTTAAGGGTTTACTACTTAGGTATAAAATACTAAACAGTATAGCTCCATCCTATCTTGCTGATTGTATTGCACCATATGTCCCGGCAAGAAATCTGCGTTCAAAGAACTCCGGCTTATTAGTGATTCCCAAAGTCTGTGGGCTATAGAGCGTTTTCTATTTGGGCACCATCACTCTGAAATAATAAATAATATGTCAAAAAGTATCAATATGTATTTTGGTACCAGTACCAAATTATTGGTATTGGGACAACCCTACTTATTAGTGGCTTTGAGGGACTTTTGAGGAGGAAATATTTTTGTGTTACAAATTTTGTGTGGTGTTGCTTCCTTAGTGATTATTCCAAGCTGATTATCATCTACCCGTGCGTTGTAGTGGCACTTGAACTGAATGTGACAACGTGTCATAATGATAACAGTCAGATGAATATAAATATATCAATAACAGTATAATACGGACCGACCCAATTAGGAACCGGTATCAAAAAAAATACAGGTACACAGTTTACATCCCTACTGGAGGCACTAACTTTTCCGATGTATTTTAAGCATTATATCTCATGTATGTATAATGACGTAATGATGTAAGTACTCTACGTACGTACATAACACATGTACGCGAAATTAGCTTCGGGTGTTGTTGGCTAATAATAGCGATTTGAATACTTAACATTAGCTGTCAGTGAATGTATATTCTATCATAACAACAACATGACTGCAAATTGTTCATTGCTTCTCTTGGACTGTTTTTGTTTGTGTGCACGCCCTCCCTGCGTGTACGAGTTGACGAGACAGGGTGAGCGACTGCCGTAAACACGAATGATTTTATTCAGGTCGTTAAAATGTTTTATTACATAAACTTAGTGAAAAATATCGACAATTGTTAAACAAATGTGTACTGTTAAACCACTAATGGTAACATAACATAGCAAATGTTGTTTTTGTTATATTTTTCGTTTAAAAAATGGTTTAAAAAATTAATCTGTAAGCAAGTTGCCCCTTTAACATCCATCAAGTTTCTACCGCTTGTCCCTTTTGAAGCCTAACATACTTAAAAAAATCAATATTTAGATGTTTGTCCATAGACTCATTATCGTCCACATCCCAATTGTGATGCGTGTAAGAATCAATCAATCCCCACCTTCAACATTGTGTTGAAGGTTTTTTGTTTTGTTTTTTAAGTGTGACACTATTCCTCCTTCTTAATGTAATAACAGAGTGGGCCAATAAAAAAGAACTAGCCACGGACCACAAATGTCTCCCAGGCCGACTTTAGGTTCGGATCTTGCTGATTAATGTTTTGGTAAATCATGTATACACAACGACAATTGAAAAAAAAATAATATATGGCAGTTTATCATTTCAATTGTATTCAACACACATAATATCTACACTTTGAATTGTCATTAATGCTAAATTAAACAAAGTAATTCAATATTGAACGGGAAAGAACCTACATGTCCTACATGAAATAAGTGTGACATGACTGTAAACAGAATCATGACCAATGTTTTCACTGCTCTCTGGTGGAGAGAAATATCACTGCAATGCCATTCATGACAAAAGACTATCATTACATCATATTGTTTTAGCTTTTAAACACAGCTATAACATTTTGCATATGCATTAAGTAAAAAAAGTACCCATGATTGTCACACACACACACTCGGTGTGGCGAAATTATTCTCTGCATTTGACCCATCACCCTTGATCACCCCCTGGGAGGTGAGGGGAGCAATACTGTATAATATAAAACAAATATTGATGGACGAGGGGAGAAAAAGGTTTTCAGGGTCAAATCATTGTATCTCCTGTCGCTACATATTGTAAAGTATTGTGTATTCGGTGATTATGCTTTGTATTCTTGTAGGTAATTAAGAAACATGCAAATATTTTTAGAAAAAAGGTAATCTGAGGGAGACTTTTGCTTCTTCCTGCTCCATTTCAGACATAATTCTTGTTTCCTTTTATATACATTGTTTGTACTTTTTTGTTTTAAATAGTGCTTTTTTAATTATCTTATTTGAGATATTATTATTGAGTAACATTTTTCAAAAGTATTGTTTTAAAGTCAATATTTAATCATTAATATTTTAAAAACAAAGTGGAATGATGAGAGGGTCTATTCTTGTGATCATATAATGATGTATTGTTATTTATGCTGTATCTGTATATTGTATGTTGTGTTGTGTCCGGTGATTGTGCATTATATTTTTGTAGGTAAGTATATGTATAAATAATTATGTAAATATGCTTGGGCTTGGGGAAAAGGTACTCTGAACAATGAAGGAGGCTTTTGAAACATTTGCTTCTGCTTGCTCCTTTTATTATTCCAAATTGTTTTACCCTTTTGTTTAAAATAGGGCTTTTTTGTCTTGAGGGAAACTGCTTTACATATTATTGTTGAAATAAAATAAAAAAATATCTTAAAGTATTTTTAAAGTACATTTTTAATAATTTTTTTTTTTTTTAAATTGACAAAAATTATGATCAAGGTTTAGGAAGAGAAGCTTGTGTTCTAATTAGTCGATAATGTATGTGTTAGTTTCTACAATTTACTGCATGTGTTAATTGATTGTTGTGGTTACTTTTTGTGCAATGAATATTTGTATTCCTGCTTTTTTCTATACACTTTTTTTAAGGTGATGAAAATGCCCTCACTGGCCACTTTGTACTCACCAATCAGGGTCAACCGGCGTGATGTCTATCCTGGGAGGGGCTCCAAAAGGTAAAGAAGTAGGTCGGGCCATGACCTCATCATCAGGTGTCCGAGCCTTGTCACCCTGACGCCACGACAGTGGCGGTAGCTGCAGGGTTCCGGATAAACGCCTACGGCCTCGGCGCAGGTCGACACCCAATGTGTATGTTGGAGACGTAAAAGACTCGCTGAGGCAGCAATCGGATAGCTCTTTGCCATCCTAAAGAGAGATAAAGCAATGGGGTCGTTTCAGGATTTGGAAGGTTACATAAGACTCATGGAGGGAGATATCACTCATTAAGATTAGAAAGATTAAAAGGAATGATGTAGAACTTTCTCCATGTGATTATTGAAATGTATTTTTCCTGTTTATATTCTGTCTGTCCACTAAGGGGCACTACATTCCTTTAGGAGTAAAAAAAGAACCCAATTTCTGTCCATGTTCATTGTATTTATTTTTTACCATTATCCTGTTCAGGGTTATGGGTGAGCTGGAGCCTATCCCACCTGGGGTACCCACACAATCATAAGGAGGAAAAAAAAGCCAACTCCACCACAACGAGGTCTGGGGGCAAAGATTCCGACATAAAGTGAGGCATCTGTCAACATTTGCATTTGAAAAGAAGATGCATTATTTTTTGCCACCGTCTATTTTTCTAGGAAATAGGTGGTAATCTGTATCTGTATGCAGGTGGTTTACGCGCGCACACAAACAAATTCCCATCATTCACATCAAGAAGAACAGGGATTCTTAAACCTTTTTGACCTCAGGGCCCAACTTTTTCACTACATCTGCCCCAGGGCCCACTCAAATATCAATGCTGAATTAGTAATTTTCCCCTTGATTTTAATCATATTCAATAATTACAGCTAACCTACTTACAGTTTACAACCCTGTCGAATACTATGAAACCATGTGTTAATCACAAAGGTTATTATGTATTTAACACATAAAACCTAAGCTTAGGTCAGGCTGATTAGAAAAATAAATACTGATCAAATATACCCCAAATAACTGACCAAAAATAAACTTACATACAATTATGTTGTGCTAAAATGAATAAACTACATGAATAATACAAACAATATGTGTTTTAAGTAAACTGTCTATAAAATTTAAGTACAAATTAAAATACAGCTTCACCACTTTAGTCATAATTTTTGCGCTTAAGAAACCTCTCGGTGACTTTTGCCTCAGACTTCTGTTTGTTTGGTCTTGTCATTACTGCCATAAGTGGTTGAAAAGTGTATTACAACTGAGCGCCGCTGCGGCAAGCCGAGTAACAGATATGTTTTGGCGGCCGTCTAGAGGGCGCTCAGGGCCCGGCTCTATGGTTAAGAAACACTGGAGTAGAATCTGCACATTTTGCAGTAGAACTGTTGAAAAATAAGTGGCCAAATCAGGTTCTCCAGGTCTAGGGGTGGTAATTTCTCTCAGTCCCTCAAAACCAGGTGTGTCAAACGTACGGCCCGAGGGCCGGATCAGGCCTGCAAACAGGTTTTATCCGGCACGCGGGATGAGTTTGCTAAGTATAAAAATTAACCTGAAAATTTGGAATGAAAGAAACAGCTGTTCTAAATGTGTCCACTGGATGTCGCAATGGCAATTCTTTGTATCTTTGTAGATGATGCTACATAGGTGCAAAATAAACCACATGTTAGTACATCAGTTGAGGAAAATGATCAAACTACATAAATAACATCTTGTAATTAGATTGTGATATCATTTTTTTTATCTTGATAGACACCAATGAGTTGATTGATAAACATTATCACATCGTTTATTCAGAAAATATAAATAACGTCAAATAAATGCTTAAAGGCCTACTGAAACCCACTACTACCGATCTCGCAGTCTGATAGTTTATACATCAATGATGAAATCTTAACATTGCAACACATGCCAATACGGCCGGGTTAACTTATAAAGTGCAATTTTAAATTTCCCGGGAAACTTCCGGTTAAAAACGTCTAGGTATGATGACGTATGCGCGTGACGTCAGTAGTTGAATCAGACATCTTGGAATAGGTCGGTCGCCAGCTTAAATCGTCTTTTTTCATCGCTAAATTCCACAGTATTCTGGACATCTGTGTTGGTGAATCTTTTGCAATTTGTTTAATGAACAATGGAGACTGCAAAGAAGATACCTGTAGATGCGGTGTATTAGCGTCTGGCTACAGCAACACAACCAGGAGGACTTTGACTTGGATAGCAGACGCGCTATCCGACGCTAGCCGCCGACCGCATCGATGATCGGGTGAAGTCCTTCGTCGCGCCGTCGATCGCTGGAACGCAGGTGAGCACTGGTGTTGATGAGCAGATGAGAGCTGGCGTAGGTGGAGAGCTAATGTTATTAGCATAGCTCTATCGAGGTCCCGTAGCTAAGTTAGCTTCAATGGCATCGTTAGCAACAGCATTGCTACGCTTCGTCAGGCGGTACAGCATTAACCGTGTGGTTACAGGTCCAGAGTTTGGTAGTATTGTTAATATTCTGTCTATCCTTCCAGTCAGGGGTTTATTTATTTTGTTTCTATCTGCAGTTAAGCACGATGCTATCACGTTAGCTCCGTAGCTAAAGTGCTTCGCTGATGTATTTTCGTGGAGATAAAAGTCACTGTGAATGTCCATTTCGCGTTCTCGACTCTCATTTTCAAGAGGATATAGTATCCGAGGTGGTTTAAAATACAAATCCGTGATCCACAATAGAAAAAGGAGAGAGTGTGGAATCCAATGAGCCCTTGTACCTAAGTTACGGTCAGAGCGAAAAAAGATACGTCCTGCACTACACTCTAGTCCTTCACTCTCACGTTTTTCATCCACGAATCTTTCATCCTCGCTCAAATTAATGGGGTAATCGTCGCTTTCTCGGTCCGAATCGCTCTCGCTGCTGGTGTAAACAATGGGGAAATGTGAGGAGACTTTCAACTTGTGACATCACGCTACTTCCGGTACAGGCAAGGCTTTTTTTTATCAGCGACCAAAAGTTGCGAACTTTATCGTCGATATTCTCTACTAAATCCTTTCAGCAAAAATATGGCAATATCGCGAAATGATCAAGTATGACACACAGAATGGATCTGCTATCCCCGTTTAAATAAAAAAAATTCATTTCAGTAGGCCTTTAACCGCAACATGTATGGTAAGTGAAAAAAACAACCTAACAACAATATGATTTGTACAATTGTCCTTGTTCTATTTTTAAACAAAGAAAACAATCTGAAGTTGTCTTTATTTGTAAGTTATCGTGCCGTGATTTTACCAGTCCGGCCCACTTGGGAGTAGATTTTTCTCCAAGTGGCCCCCATTCTAAAATGAGTTTGACACCCCTGATCTAAGCATATTGTAAACCTTCCCCTGCTCAACACTTGTTTATTCACTCACAGGGACTTTATGGATTAAAAAGTGCGGGGAATAACCGGTTAGCAACACTAATTAAAAACACTGGGATTCAGTAACATGACCGTGACATTCACACCATTTCTTAATTTTTTTAAATTCTTATGCTCTCTAACAAGAAAACACTTTCAGAGAAATGTTCAAATTATTATCAAATTATTTTTGGTCCATTTATTTGCTTTGATAGAATAAAAAAAAACATTTTGAATCGTTCTTACCTTCTACTCTGTTTGTATGTAAAGTACATGCACTATACTCCATGAAAACATACTTTGTATGATCACCTCTGTTTTGTCTGAAAGTCCAGTTTAGAGAAGTGCTGTATTAGATCTTGGATATATAATCATTCATATTGGCAGCCGCATTAATTCATTCTTTTATTCAGCAGAGCATTAGAATATCGCTCTTGCATCTAACAACAAATCAAATCAAATCAAATCAACTTTATTTATAGAGCACATTTAAAATTTACCACAGGGGTAGCCAAAGTGCTGTACAATGAACAGGTTAAAAGATAAAACGAGTACCGAGCAAACACAACACAACACAAACAGAACACGATAAAAAAATAAATAATTAAAATAGAATTAATAAAAACATAAAAACAGGATCACAGCAGGTGTATTATGGGGCGCCATTGCAGGATGGATATCACTCAGTGTTAAAAGCCATGGAATAAAAGTATGCTTTTAAGAGAGATTTAAAAACAGGAAGAGAGGAGGCTTGTCTAACACTCAGGGGTAGGTCGTTCCAGAGCTTGGGAGCAGCAACGGCGAAAGCTCTGTCACCTCTAAGCTTCAGCCTTGTGTCAGGGACCGTCAACAGCAGCTGATCGGCTGATCTTAAGGATCGGGTGGGGCAGTAAGGCTGAAGGAGGTCGGAGAGATAGGTTGGCGCGAGGTTGTTTAGACATTTAAAAACAAATAAAAGGAGTTTAAAATGTATTCAGTAACGCACAGGGAGCCAGTGAAGGGACGCTAAAATAGGGGTGATGTGCTCACGTCTGCGGGTCTGTGTTAGCAGACGAGCAGCAGAGTTCTGCACGAGCTGCAGGCGGGCGAGGGAGGCCTGGCTAATGCCAACATACAGGGCAACAACAACAAACCCACAAACGCTGGCTTTCTTCGCTAATAAGACATGGCAGCAACATGTAGATCGGGGGAGATAACATTTACTGGACAATATATTGACCCAAAAATGATTCCAGATAAAACGATATTATTGTCAATGTTATTTTTTAGACCAAATTAACTACTGATGTAATGATAATATATAATAATAATGCAAGTATACATTTTAAAATGTAATAAGCTTGTATTTCTTGAAAACCTAGGCCAGGGGTCGGCAACCCAAAACGTCAAAAGAGCCATAATGAACCAAAAATACAAAAGACAAATCTGTCTGGAGCCGCACAAAATGAAAAGCCGTATATAAGTCTTATAATGAAGGCAACACATGATGTAAGTGTCTATATTAGCTATAATAGCCTACTATCAAAATGATTATGTGTTGCAGGCTGAAGCAAATCTTCGTTGACAGAAATGTTGAAATGTAATATTTATTCTACACATTTTTACAACATTAGAAATCATTAGTAAATCAGAGGCTACTCAGAAGGTGAGATAACTCCCGGAAATTACTGGCTTTTAATGGCCAAAGGTATAGATGTGTGTCTCCAAATTAAAGGAAACGACATGCTGTCTTCTTCTAATAGATTTATTACAATCTTTGGCAAGCTGGGTAATGTTTGCTGTGGTCTGGAACAACATGGCACACAAACAACTATCTGAAATGCAGCCAATATTACATACAGATAATGTGTCATGAGCAGAGGTGGGTAGAGTAGCCAGAAATTGTACTCAAGTAAGAGTACTGTTACTTTAGAGATTTATTACTCAAGTAAAAGTAAGGAGTAGTCACCCAAATATTTACTTGAGTAAAAGTAAAAAGTATGTTGTGAAAAAACTACTCAAGTACTGAGTAACTGATGAGTAACATACACACACATATCATATATACATATATATATATATATATATATATGTATATATATATACACACACATATATGTATATATATATGTATATATATATACTAGAGATGCGCGGTTTGCGGGCACAACCGCGGAGTCCGCGGATTATCCGCGGATCGGGCGGATGAACTTAAAAAAAATAAGATTTTATCCGCGCGCGGGTCGGGTCGGGCGGATTAATTAGATTTTTTTTTTTTTTTGCGGGTGGCAGTTAAACCAATTCGGAAATATATATACATAGTTAAATGTTGTTACCCACATACGAAAAACGAGCAGGCACCTGCTGCATATGCCACAACAAAAGAAAAATAAAAGAAAAGAGATGGCCACTTTTACGGAGCGGAGAAGGGACGCCTCACCGGGGTCCGGGACCGAGGCCCCTTCCCCCGAGAGGGCCCCACCGGGAGCCGTAGCTGAGGCGATCCGCGAGAAGGGCCCGACGCACGTCCAGGGTCACTACCGCGCCCACCGCACCGACACCCCGCCTCGTCCGCCTTCGCCGCGGCCGGCGTCACGCGCAGCAGGTAAGCAGCTTACCTGCCCGCCACCCCCGTGGCCGGGGGCTCGTAACATGGGTCACTCCGCGCGCTCCGCCCGCGCAGCTTACCTGCCCGCCACCCCTGTTGCCGGGAGCGCGTAACAGGGGTCACTCCGCGCGCAGTGCGCTCACGAAAGGGGTGGGGCTCACCTTGGTTGATATAGAGAGCAGGACGGTGGCCATGGAAGTCGGAACCCGCTAAGGAGTGTGTAACAACCCACCTGCCGAATCAACTAGCCCTGAAAATGGATGGCGCTGGAGCGTCGGGCCCATATACCCGGCCGTCGCCGGCAGCGAGACGCGCTTGGAGGTGCGCTCAGCGCGGCTCCCATATGATTGCGCACTGGTGTGCGTCTGGGTCGTGACAGCGTGGCACGCGAAAGTCTGTGCTGCATTGGATCAGTCTCCTTTCTTTAACAGGCAAAAGCTTTATAACCTCACCATACCTGCCAACTTTTGAAATCAGAAAAACCTAGTAGCCAGGGTCCAAGGGCCGCAGGCCCCGGTAGGTCCAGGACAAAGTCCTGGTGGAGGGTTCAGGGCTTCGCCCCCCGACGCAAAATGATTATTAGCATTCAGACAGGTTAAAATGTTGCTAAAACCATCACTTTTCTATCAGTCACAGTGACTTTTCAAAACAAAAATATTACAGCAAAAATCATATGGGTTGATTGACATGTTTATTCTGTAAGCTAACTTCAATAGTTTGAAATTATTTTGACAGTTAATGCCAGTTATCCTGTCAACCTTTCACAAGACTTCAATTTGTTAATTGAAAGTATAAACAGTATAAACACTTTTTACAGTAAACAAATGGTAAAACAGTACTAAACAATTCCATTAAAAAAAAAATTGGTGTCATTATTAACTTTCTGTCCAAGCTTGTATAATCTACTGCCTTGTTCAATTGTAAAAAATATTCTCTGCCTAAAATTCACATTTCTATCACAATTATCATACTGTAAACATGGTAAGCTAACTTCATTAAAATTAATAGTCCTATCAATAGCATGGAATTACAATTCAAATGTAGTTTTTTTGTAAGCCTTTCAAAAGAATTCAAAAGATGAAAAATTAATGAAAATTAATTTAAGCCATCAGACACTTGAAAAGTGGCACATCACATCTCTAATGTAATCATTTGAACTTTTCAACAGAAATAGCACTGCAAAAATATTAAGGACATACTTCTGTATTTTGGTAGTTATGCTGTCAACATTTAACAAGATTTCTTCAACTTGGACTTGAAAGCATAAATAGTATAAACACTTTTAACAGTATGTCGTGCTGTGAAATACAGCCGACAGGATTGCGCACCAAACACGAAGCAAGGCCAAAGTGCATGGTGCAGGAGAACAAAGGACTTCTTTCATTTAAGGTTTGTGATAAACCATCAAACTCATTCGTTAAAAGGACTCTATAGTAATATAAAGCGAATTTTTCTGGACATTATCATGCAAGAAAAGTTAATTTTTGGGACCGCGATCACCGCGTAATGATTTTTAAAGGTTGCATTACAAACATTTAACTGTCCCATGTGATCAGCCAGTGCGATTGGAAATCCACGCTCAATTATTGCCTCCGTAAATAAAACTTCGGGCGGGTGCGGGCGGATGGCGGGCGGGTGCAGTTCTGATCAAACGTTACATCGGGTGGATGGCGGATGGTTGACGACTTTCTGACGCGGTTGCGGATGAAATAAATTGCCTATCCGCGCATCTCTAATATATACACACACATATATATATATATATATGTATATATATATATATGTATATATGTATATATATATATATATATATATATATATATATATACATATATATATATATATGTATATATATATATATGTATATATGTATATATATATATATATATATATATATATATATATATATATACACACACATACATTAATATATACAGTATATAATTTATATTTATTTATTTTGCCGTTTTTGTTTACATGTTAAAGGTGTTTTAATGAATATACATGCATGTTTAACACATATAGATTCCTTTCTTTCATGAAGACAAGAATATAAGTTGGTGTATTATTGACTTGCATTGATTGTAATCAGACAGTAGTGATGATAACGTCCACATTTTCAAATGGAGGAGAAAAAAAGTTCCTCCTTTCTGTCTAATACCACATGAAAGTGGTTGGTTTTTGGCATCTTATTTGTCCAGCTTCCATATTCGTTTTTATACACTTTACAAGAAATAGATTGGCGGCAAACTCCGTAGCTTGCTAGCTTGTTTGCGCTGGCTTTCGGAGACTCTTATTTTGAAAGCGCAGGCGCAATGGAGCGGCACTTTTATTGTGAAGACAGGAACTGTGCAGTCAGTCTTTAGGCTTTTGACGGGATGTACGGTTGAAATAAAAAATTGTCTTTTTTCCTTCACAGTTTTGATTGATTGATTGGAACTTTTATTAGTAGATTGCACAGTACAGTACATATTCCGTACAATTGACCACTAAATGGTAACACCCCAATAAGTTTTTCAACTTGTTTAAGTCAGGTCATGTGACTCCTGGCTCTGTTTGATTGGTCCAACGTCACCAGTGACTGCATCTGATTGGTGGAACGGAGTGAACGTCACCAGTGACTATTTGTTGAAACGCAGGCACTATGAAGGTCTGTCTGACAGACCAAAACAAACAAAGCGTGCATTAACAGATCGATAAAAATTAGTAGCGAGTAGCGAGCTGAATGTAGATAAAAGTAGCGGAGTAAAAGTAGCAGAGTAAAAGTAGCGTTTCTTCTCTATAAATATACTCAAGTAAAAGTAAGAGTATGTTGCATTAAAACTACTCTTAGAAGTACAATTTATCCCAAAAGTTACTCAAGTAGATGTAACGGAGTAAATATAGCGCGTTACTACCCACCTCTGGTCATGAGACATGCAAAACTAAATTATATACAAAGAGGATACAAGTAAAGGAAATTAAATGAGCTCAAATATACCTAAAAATGAGGCATAATGATGCAATATGTACATACAGCTAGTCTAAATAGCATGTTAACATGGATTAGCTTGCAGTCATGCACTCATCAAATATGCCTGATTAGCACTCCCAACAAGTCAATAACATCAACAAAGCGCACCTTTGTGCTTTCACGCACAGCATGAAACTTTTGATGGACAAAATGAAAAAGAAGGAGTGGAAGATTTTACATGTTGCGTCACAGTCCACACTGTGGTGAGTTCAAGAACCGCCGAAATTAGTAGGACAAAATGATGTTCACCAAATACTCTCATCAGTGAAGCATGCACACAAGCATATTAAACAGTGGGCTTTCTAACAATTGGGAAGGTTTGTGTCATGTTTGTCCTCAAACAAAAAACATACTAAAACTAAAAAAATATTTTTTCCCCATCTTTTTCCATTTTCAATCTTTTTTTTTAAATGCTCCAGGGAGCCACTAGGGCAGCACTAAAGAGCTGCATGCGGCTCGAGAGCCGCGGGTTGCTGACCCCCGGCCTAGGCGATATATCGATGTTATCAATAAATTCAAGTTTTTTGCTGCTTATTTTTTAGCTTTAATTATCTTATGTTATTCTATTCATTCCATGCTGTAGTATGGCGTCCACAATGTACATCCGAACATGACATGACAATCAACAATGTCCCCACAAAGAAGGATAAAAACAACTGAAATATTCTTGATTGCTAAAACAAAGTAGATGCAGGAAATATCGCTCAAAGGAAGACATGAAACTGCTACAGGAAAATACCAAATAAAGAGAAAAAGGCCACCAAAATAGGAGCGCAAGACAAGAACTAAAACACTACACACAGGAAAACACCAAAAAACTCCAAATAAGTCACGGCGTTATGTGACAGGTCGTGACAGTACACTTACTTTGAGACAAGAGCTATAGTGATGCATGCTTGGTTATGGTTTAAAGTCATATCCAACAATTGCGAGAAATACTTTTTATTGCTGAGTTTAATTTTTTTAATGTTTTCTGCCGGGTGGTGTGCCTCCGCATTTTTTTAATGAAAAAAAGTGCCTTGGCTCAAAAAAGGTTGAAAAACACTGCTGTAGAATACATGAAGTGATTCTATGGATCCACACATTTATCGAGCAGTCAAGGCTAATGAGATAGCCTGTTAGGGAACTGTGCACCTGGGCTTCCCACTATGTCCTGTGTGTGTTGATTAAACATCGAGTGAGATAGTGTTTCCAGTTGATGACCCTGTTATTTGCAAATAAAAGAGTGATCTTTGATTGTTTGATACTCCTGCTCTATGTTTGAGACTTTGAGCAGTTTTGGAGTCGCTGCTTTCCTGCCTGTAGAGGGCACTAAATGACTAGAAGTAAAAATACATCTTTTTTTCCACTCAGATTTTTTTTTGCACTCTAGAGCAGTGATTCTCAACCTTTTTTCAGTGATGTACCCCCTGTGAATCTTTTTTTTAAATTCAAGTACCCCCTAATCAGAGCAAAGCATTTTTGGTTGGAAAAAAAGAGATAAAGAAGTAAAATACAGCACTATGTCATCAGTTTCTGATTTATTAAATTGTATAACAGTGCAAAATATTGCTCATTTGTAGTTGTTTTTCTTGAACTATTTGGAAAAAAAAGATATAAAAATAACTAAAAACTTGTTGAAAAATAAACAAGTGATTCAATTATAAATACAGGTTTTTACACATAGAAGTAATCATCAACTTAAAGTGCCCTCTTTGGGGATTGTAATAGAGATCCATCTGGATCCATGAACTTAATTCTAAACATTTATTTTGTTGAAGTATCATTCAATAAATATATTTATAAAGGATTTTTGAATTGTTGCTATTTTGAGAATATTTTTTAAAAATCTCACGTACCCCTTGGCATACCTTCAAGTACCACCAGGGGTATGCGTACCCCCATTTGAGAACCACTGCTCTAGAGAATAGAACCCTGGGCAAACACCCAAGTGGCCCAATGTTTAAGTAGAGAGGTTGATTAGACCATTTGCATGTATTTGTCTTCATGGGACCACAACTCAAAATGTGAACAAGGGTTTTTACACATTTCATTAATATGAACGCCTTCCTCATCAGCTTGGAGAACCACAAATGAACACACACCCTCTACAGACATGAGATGAGATTATTGTAGAAATGATAATGCACTTGTGAAACCTTATGGACTCTCAAATGGACCCGGCAACACCCTGACAGAGAAAGATGGCATTTATTTGTTCAAACACTAACCTTCAACGACCAGTTACTGTCATGTCATGACTGTTCGCTCAGGTTGGCATGACCTGACAGTTAGGAGCATGGACAACTGAAGATGGACGGCTTTCACAAAAAAACTATGTATTATTTCTTACTTATTGAGTAAATCTCATCATTGTAGAAGGCCACTGGTTAAATAACATCATGCTCCATAAATTAAATTGTGCCATCAGGGGCATGCTATTTGCATGCCCAGGGAATTAGGTTAACTGTAAAATATATTTGTCCATTAAGCAAAGTGTCCTGCACATTGATCTAATTGCATATTCAACAAATAGATGGATTTAACTACATTGAACACTGGAAAAATGGTATTGCTGACCGCCCCCTTCCAAAAATAGACTTTGCCACGAGACACAGTATAATGTTTAACATCCTTGCAATATTTTTTTTTTTTTTACACACAGTGGTACCTCAAATGAAGAGTCCGACAACTTAAGCATGTTTTGAGAGAAGAGCTGTCTATTGGCTAATTGTTATGCTTTAAGTTACAAGCAAAAATTTTAGTTACAAACATCCCCGCCATTATACAGGGTAGCAAATGAACCCCGTAAAATCACAAGGTCTTACCCACTAGCTATAGCTGTGGACATCAATCAATCAATCAATCAATCAATTCCTTGTGTGTGTGTGACAATCATTGGTACTTTAACTTTAACTTTATTGTCATTGTCATAATAACACTTAAGTCATATATGAACAACGAGATTTTGTTTGAGCTTTGTCCAGCGGCATAGAAACTGCATTGATGTGCAGGTTGACAATAGTTTACATTTTAGCATTTTAGCATTGTCAGGAAGATCGCTGATGTTGCAGCAATGCAATGTCCAGAGCACAATTATTGAGGTGGTGAAGAGTGAGGTAATAAGATGATCCGGGGCAGCAAAGAGGCAGGCTGTTCATTTAGAAGTCTCACAGCCTGGGGATACAGACTGTGAGACATTCTGGTGGTCCTGGCGCGAATCGATCTATACCTCCTTCCTGAGGGTAGCAGATTGAAGAGGCCATGTGCTGGGTGGTATCTGTCCTTCAGGATGTTGTGTACTCGCTTTAGGCAGCGAGTTGTGTACATGGCACTCATCTCTGGGAGTATCGTCCTTGTAATTTTCCCCGCCGCTTTAACCACTCGCTGGAGGGCCTGTTGGTTCGCTTTAGTGCAGCTAGCAAACCACACTAAAAATCCGTAAGTGAGGACACTGCTGATGGCACAGTTGTAAAAGTTGACCATTGATTTCTGCGGAATGTT
Source organism: Nerophis lumbriciformis (assembly GCF_033978685.3). NCBI lineage: Eukaryota > Metazoa > Chordata > Actinopteri > Syngnathiformes > Syngnathidae > Nerophis > Nerophis lumbriciformis. The sequence continues at coordinate 23,671,400 of NC_084561.2, read as the reverse complement.
TGCGCATTTTAGTTTCCTCAAAAAAAAAAGACGTTGTTGGGCCTTTCCGACTGTAGAAGCAGTGTTAATGTCCCATCATAGATCTTCTGTTAGGTTCACCCCTAAGAATTTGAAATGCTTGACCCTTTCTACGAGATTGTTATTAATTAAAAGTGGAGGGTGTTTGTTTTGCCCTTTCCTGCGTAAGTCTACAATTAGTTCTTTGGTTTTGTTAGTGTTAAGAACCAAGTTATTGTTAGCACACCATGAAGCCAGCTGTTGGACCTCTGCATTGTATGCTGTCTCATCATTATTACTGATGAGCCCAAGCACCGTGGTGTCGTCGGCATATTTGACAGTGAGATTGGATGTTGAAGAGGCTATGCAGTCATGTGTGAAGAGGGTGAAGAGCGCAGGGCTTAGCACACAACCCTGCGGGGCACCAGTGTTGATGGTGAGCGTTGCAGAAATGTGCTCGCCTATTTTCACATACTGTGTGCAATTCGTTAAAAAGTCCAAAATCCAATTGCAGAGGAAGGTGTTCAGAGCAAGGTTGTGAAGCTTAGATCTGAGTCTGTTTGGCCTTATTGTGTTAAATGCTGAGCTGAAATCGACAAAGAGCAGTCTTGCATAAGTGTCCTTAAGCTCAATATGTTCCAAGAGTCTATGGATTACAATAGCGATGGTGTCTTCGGTTGATCGGTTCTCCAGGTACGCAAACTGATATGGGTCAAGGGATGGTGGTATTGCCTTTTTAATCCGTTTTAATATCAGTCTCTCCATGCATTTGGCAGGTATGGAGGTGAGTGCTACAGGTCTGTAGTCATTTAGGCATGAGATGATGGCCTGTTTGGGGATGGGAATTATTGTAGCGGTTTTAAAACAGGCAGGGACCCAGGATGTAGACAGTGACAGATTAAAAATGGAAACAAATACATCCGTCAGTTCGTCCGCGCAGTGCTTAAGCACACGGCCCAGAACGCCATCAGGTCCAGCTGCTTTCCTTGGGTTGATGTTACGCAAGGTGAGTCTTACTTCGTGCGAGCTGAGGACTGTGGCCGTGTCGTTGGAGGAGAGGGGGGGCAGTGCTGGGTCTATGTTTTCCTTGTCAAAGCGGACATAAAAATTATTCAATTCCTCAGCTAAGATGGCGCTGCCTTTCACTGAGGAAGAAGTTGTTTTTTTAAAGTTTGTAATTGCTTTGACACCTTCCCACACCTGCCTAGGGTCTAAGTTATTTAAGCAATCCTGGAGTTTATTATAATGGTCCGATTTGGCAGCATTGATCCCCTTCTTTAAAGCAGTCCTGGCTGAACGGTAGGCATTTCGATCGCCTGATCTAAATGCCATGTCCCTCTCTTTGAGTAACTGTGTCACTTTGTGTGTCATCCAGGGTTTTTTATTTGGTAACACACATAACTTTGCTTTGCTGTACTGGCTGCTGGTGGCAGGAGCTCTGTGCTCTTGTGTCATCCTTTTGTGTTCCTGGTGTTTCCTTCTTGTTTTCATGTGGTTTTTTTTTTTTTGCCTTTTGGTTCGGGATCCTTTGGGACTGTGTGACAAGGGGTGGCACTTTCGTGACTTTAGCGGTGCTTTTTTGTGGACTTCTGCATCTGCCTCCCGGGAGCCTTTTGGCCATGAAGACCAGCTGCTGGGTCTCTGCCACACGAGAGTCCGTTTGGAGAGACTGGAGGACATGCAGATGAAGAGACAGGGCTGCGGAGGTGGCGCTGAGCGCCGGGACGGACAGGCTTCACAGTGTCTTGGCTGAATGAGCAGGTATCGGACACCTCGGTCTCCTTAGACGCATCCTCGCTCATCCATGCGGACTGGACACTGGCCGAGAGTTTGTGGGCGGCCGAGAGAGGAGTCGGCTCTCTTAGTTGCTTTGTTGGGTCTGCTTCTGTCTCTGGCCATGCTTCCCCCACCCCAGCAGACGATGGTGTGGAACACCGCAGAGGCCACCACAGTGTATATGTTTTTTTTAATTGTTTTATTTTTTAATTAATTTGTTTGTAGAAATGGCTGGTTGCATCAGCTATGTTCTTTTAATGCCTTTAATGTCCTTTGTGTTCTTTGATGTTTCCCTCCTACACACATGCTTACGTGTGCTATGGCTATGAGGTTTGTATTTCCTTGGCCTCAGTCTGGACCCCCTCTCCAGGGGCCCAGGCTTAGACTGAATCCCCCAACGTTTACCTGTTTCTCATCTTTTTTGTAAGGAGCGGCGGAAGTTGGCAGACCCGTCAGCGATCCTGTTCTGTCTCCCTGTAATGTTTGTCTGCTCTTGAATGGGATTGGGCTGAAAATCTTAATTTCCCCTCGGGGATTATTTAAGTACTTCTAACTCTGATTCTGATTCTGATTACAACCATGGGAAGGAAGAAAGTGGGTTTGAAGGACAGTGGTAAGAAAAAGTGGATGATATTCATCGAATTAAAAAAAAGAAATCATGAAAAACATGACAGCGCTGTGAGGCACAAGCGCTAACCACCGTGCTGCCCCTTAGGAACTTTAAAAAATACAAACATTAAAAAAAAAAAAGGGTCAGAGCACATTTTGAGTGGCTCAATAATGTCTATTATTAGATTTAGAATTGGAAATAGACGGATATGTACATTTATGGTAAGGATTTGCAATAAGCAAATGGGCCTGATTGGGTGGATTGACCCTAAACTATTAGATCGCATGCGGCTCTTTAGCTCCCTGGCTCCCTGGAGTTTTTTCAAAAAAATATAAAAATGGAAAAAGACATGTTTAAATGTATAACTTTCTCCAACGCTACCACAGAAAGGCGTGTTTTATGACACGCCTTCTTTTTCTCATTTTGTCCACCAAACATTTTGGTGGACAAAATGCACAAAGGTGAGCTTTGTTGATGTTATTGACTTGTGTGGAGTGCTAATCAGGCATATGTGGTCAGTACATGACTGCAAGGTAATCAATGCTAACATGCTATCAGGCTATTATAGACACTTAAATCATGTGTTTCCTTCATTAGAACACTTATATAAGGCTTTTAATTATTTCCGGCCCCAAAAAGATTTGTTTTTTTGTCTTTTTGGTCCAAAACGGCTCTTTCAACATTTTGGGTTGCCGACCCCTGAATTTGTTCCTGTTTGGGAAATCAAATAAACAGGTATTCCCATACCAGGAGTTGAACGCGGGACACCAGCAACTCTGTTTGACAAAAGCACTTGAGCAGTGGGACCATCTTGGGAGAATGCACCTGACTGTGTAGCAGGTCAATTTATGGTTATATTGTAGCTAAACATTTTCCCTGAAGATATAATGTCGAGAAACTTTAGCTTTTTCATAGTTTTTGCCCATTCATTGACTGTTGTATCCTTTTTCAATTAATGGCGAAGCGGCACAGCGGTTTTGAAATTGGCTTCACTGCAGTAGAAGATATCGAACACTTCTTTTCTCTCAGACCTATCCATCCATCCATCCATTTTCTACCGCTTGTCCCTTTTGAGGTCGCAGGGGCCTATCTCAGACCTATCAACATATTGTTTTACATTTTGATGTGAACATTATCTGGAATACAACTACTGAACATATTGGATTAAAGTGAACTGTAGTCATCAATGTAGTGTTTTTGTTTATTGTTCACACATGATAATTTAAAGTAAAAACGAATCTTTACATTACTTGTAAAATATTAATAACACACCATTTCTTATTATCTAACTATAAATATAATTGAACTGCGTTTGAGTTGGTTGTTTCTTCAATGCACACACTCGGGCTTCCAAAGCCAAATCTGTACTTCTGGTCGCCAAGAATAATAAAGTAAAACCATGTTTTACCGGTACCGGTACCAACATATCAATATCGGGACAACCCTATTACATAGTCATCTTTACAAACCGCCACCTTCAGAGCACGATGTAGTGAGAGACAACTGTATTACAATACTCACTAGGCTGCAGTCAGCTTAGTGAGCAGGGGTGGTCAAACGTACGGATCAGGCCCGCGAACAGGTTTTATCCGGCCCGCGTGATGAGTTTGCCAAGTATAAAAATGAGCTGCTTTTTTTTTTGTTTAATGAAAGAAACTGCTGTAAATGTGTCCACTGGATGTCACAATAGCAATTCTGTTAGGCAAGCAAACGGTTTATACCGGGGCCAAGCAAGAAGTACACAGTAAAGGGTGACTGTGGCTCCTCATCCTCAACCCTCATGAAACTTAAAACCTGCCGATGTACAGTTAGGTCCATAAATATTTGGACATTGACACAATTTTCAGTATTCCAGCTCTGTACAACACCACAATGGATTTGAAATGAAACAATCAAGATGTGCTTTAAGTGCAGACTTTGAGCTTTAATTTGAGAGTATTTACATCCAAATCAGGTGAACGGTGTAGGAATTACAACACATTTTATATGTGCCTTCCACTTTTTAAGGGACCAAAAGTAATTGGACAAACTAATATAATCATAAATAAAATTGTCATTTTTAATACTTTGTTGCAAATCCTTTGCAGTCAATGACAGCCTGAAGTGTGGAACCCATAGACATCACCAGACGCTGGGTTTCATCCCTGGTGATGCTCTGCCAGGCCTCTGCTGCAGCTGTCTTCACTTCCTGCTTGTTCTTTGGGCATTTTCCCTTCAGTTTTGTCTTCTGCAAGTGAAATTCATGCTCAATGGGATTCAGGTCAGGTGATTGACTTGGCCATTGCAGAACATTCCACTTCTTTGCCTTAAAAAAAACTATTTGGTTGCTTTCGCAGTATGCTTCGGATCGTTGTCCATCTGCATTGTGAAGCGCCGTCCAATGAGTTTTGAAGCATTTGGCTGAATATGAGCAGATAATATTGCCAAAAACACTTCAAAATTCATTCTGCTGCTTTTGTCAGCTGTCACATCATCAAGAAATATAAGAGATCCAGTTCCACTGGCAGCCATGCATGCCCACGCCACTACACTACCACCATGCTTCACTGATGAGGTGGTATGCTTTGGTTCTTGAGCAGTTCCTTCCCTCCTCCATACTCTTCTCTTTCCATCATTCTGGTACAAGTTGATCTTGGTCTCATCTGTCCATAAGATGTTGTTCCAGAACTGCATAGGCTCTTTTACATGTCTCTTGGCAAACTCTAATCTGGCCTTCCTGTTTTTGAGGCTCACCAATGGTTTACACCTTGTGATGAACCCTCTGTATTTCCTCTGGAGAAGTCGTCTCTTAATTGTTGACTTGGACACAGATACACCTACCTCCTGGGGAGTTTTCTTCATCTGGCCAACTGTTGTGAAGGGTATTTTCTTGACAAGGGAAAGGATTTGTCTGTCATCCACCACACTTGTTTTCCGTGGTCTTCCAGGTATTTTGGTGTTGCTGAGCTCACCAGTGTGTTCTCTCTTTTTAAGAATGTACCAAACAGTTGGTTTGGCGACATCTAATGTTTTTGCTATCTATCTGATGGCTTTGTTTTGTTTTTTCAGCCTAATGATGGCTTGCTTCACTGATAGTGACAGCTCTTTGGACTTCATATTGAGAGATGACCTCCCCAGATTCCAAATGAATATACCACACTTGAAATGCCATCTAGGCCTTTTATCGGCTCTTTGTAAATGAAATAAATGAAAAAAAAACAAGGGAATAACACAAATGTGGCAATGGAACAGCTGAGTAGCCAATTGTCCAATTACTTTTGGTCCCTTAAAAAGTGGAAGGCACATATAAAATGTGTTGTAATTCCTACACCGTTCACCTGATTTGGATGTAAATACTCTCAAATTAAAGCTCAAAGTCTGCACTTAAAGCACATCTAGATTGTTTAATTTCAAATCCATTGTGGTGTTGTACAGAGCTGGAATACTGAAAATGGTGTCAATGTCCAAATATTTATGGACCTAACTGTATGTCTTCTGCTTCGAACACATCGTTATTTGGCACCCATGCTCCCCCATACTACCTCTGTCAAACACAAGAAAAGTGAACTTAACTCTTTTGAATAGTTTTTACCTCCGTTTCATACGGTTTGTTGAGTGAGCACTGGATTGATACCTGGACATGACAAAGGAGGTATTTGATACCTCGAAGAGTTTACATGTTGTGTATTTTGTTTAATACCAGAAAGACTGTGACTTAAAGTTTTTTTCCTGACTTTGTAGATACACTGAGACCAAGTCTGTCAGGTTCAAACACTGATGACATCTATTAAACAAGACAAGAAGCAAGGAATCAAACAGAGACAGAATTAAATTTGGCTCAATGAGGAGAGCGCGTACACCCGTACCCTGGTACAGTGTCTCACCACGCTCTGACGAAAGATTGTACGCCTCCTCTTTTATTTGGACTTTCCCTGATTACATGGCAACAGCTGTTTCTAAGGGAGCAGGGTCGTAAACAGCCATCGCCTTTGATTAAAAACAGTTAAAAGAAAAGGTGCCTGGAGGGAGGTCAGGCCTTGCCTCCTCTCCGCTTTGTAGATCTTGGGTAAAGACAAAATCTTCCTGTGGATTACAATACATCAAAGAAACCGACGCCTTCATGTCGCTCCCCATCCTATACAGTGGAGTTTTACAAGCCTTCTGCTTGGTAGGATCAAAGACAGCTTTTGTCCTCTTGCCGGGAACTCATTGAAACACAAAGTTTTGTTATAACTTAGATACAATTATTCTGACAAAGTCTAAGCTCATTGTGTTTTTGAAGCTGCACCAATTCCCTCGGAATTTTCAACAAACTTGAAGTGTTTTATCCAGAGGATTATTTGTAATTTGTACGTTTTCAGAATGTGCTTGTTCTATCTTTGACCAAAGTACAACAAAGAAAACAACCTGGAGTTGTCTTTATTTTTAAGTTATCATGCCATGATTTTACCATTCTGGCCCACTTGGGAATAGAGTTTCCTCCATGCGGCCCCTGAGCTAAAATTACTCTAACACCCCTGCCCCAGCGTGTTATTAAATAAGTAATATTTTTTTTAAATGGGGCCGCAAACCAAATATCGTTTAGGGCCTCAAAAAGGCCCTGCGTCACAGACGATGGTGATTTGACAGTTTCTGTGAGACTTGTAAGGCCTATTTTTGGAATAGATTTTGTGTGTCCTGATCACACCACAAACCATGCCTTGGCTCACCAACGCCCGAATCCTTCTGTACACTTGCCATTTTGATGCCAAGACATCATAGCAACAGGGAGGAAATGACGAGATGAGCTGAGCGTACAACACCTGCTTCCCGTCAGGAGGGCGAGATCAAGAGGGCGGCAAGAAGAAGACAGAGCGTGTTCTAGGAAAAGGAAGGGGAAGGGGGAAAGGTCTGACAGAGGATGGATCAGCTGTTCAGGGAAGGACTTGCTGAGAGGGAGGCTGTTTAAGAGACTGATACGAGTGGAGTTAAGAGGGAGTGGAGGTAAGTAAAAAAGGATGATCAACAATTTGATAAATACGATGTTTACCTACAGCTAAGGCCTAGCTAACAGCCGTATGCTTACATATGTAAAGGTGTTGTCCTTTTCTCTCACACAATTGGAACAGAAACACCCACATTCAGGGTTCGTACACCTTTTTCCATGGCCAAATTCAAGCACTTTTTAAGGACTTTCAAGATCAATTTTCCAGTACCCTTCAAAAGGCACAAACCAGTGTGAATCAATCCATAGCCTTGTTGTTTGAGGTCACCAAATGCTGTCTGTAGGAATAATAGGGAAAATCTGCTAAAACCTAAGCCTAACATTGAACCAGCAGTTATCATTAACTGAATGGGGCATAGAAAATGAAGCAGTGTGACTATTCAATGTCATTGGTGTTAGCCAGACAAGTTAAGTGGACAACGAAAATAATAGAGCAAGAAACGCATACAACCATGTTGTGTAAAAACTACAAATTAATTCATATTAACTCAGCTCTAAGTTGTGAAAAAGGTTACAAATTATACATTACATGACCTTCACAGTACAAAGAAGTCCAATAATGTAACCATTTAATGCAATTAACCAAAACGTCAAAATGTAACTTGTTTGCTTTAAGTGAGGTCGTCAGACAAGTTAAGTAGACAACCAAAATAATGTAGCAAAAAATACATTGAACCATGTTGGATTTCCTTTTTGCATACTTTGCAGCAGGTTACACGTGGATTTGGTCCACGTTTTATCCAAAGTTTGTATTTGTCATTTTCCATCCAATGTTCATTAAAACGACGACCTCCCGGCATGATGAACCGATGCACCACTGTCCAGTTGGGGGCGACATATACGGCTCTGGCATGACAACAATCTAATGTAAGGGCTCGTGCAAAGCCTACAGATGAAGTGTGTAGCTTTCATTTTTAAGGAAACTTATTTTATAATTAGCCTATTGAGTCAGACTGCCGAGAAATACGATGAATATTTCCAAGCATTTACAAGCACTGCACCCAAAATTCAAGCATTTTTCTAACCTTGAAAACACCACATTAAAATCCCAGCATTTTCAAGGTTTTTACGAACCCTGCACATTGCGCTTATATGAATATGTTATGTTGCTCCTGGATTGGTGTAACGGATAAATAGACATGGTTGGTATGCCTACAGCAGGGGTGGCCACACTTTTTCTGCAGACGAGCTCCTTTTCAATTGACCAAGTCGAAGGGATCTACCTCATTAATACATATCATTTATATTTATTTTTTTATGGAAGAAACATTTGTTAACAAGTTAAAGGTGTTTAATGATAATACAAGCAGGTTTAACATATAGATTCCTTACTTTCATGAAGACAAGAATATAAGTCGGTGAATTACCTAATTCTGATGACTTGCATTGACTGGAATCAGACAGTAGTGCTGATAACGTCCACATTTTTGAATGGAGGAGAAAAAAAGTCCTCCTTTTTGTCCAACACCACATGAAAGTGGTTGGTTTTTGGCATCTTATTTGTCTAGCTTCCAAACTCCTTTTTATACACTTTACAAGAAATACATTGGCGGCAAATTCTGTAAGCACGCCAGCTTTCTGAGGCTCTTATTTTGTTAGCGCAGGAAGGATGAAGCAGGGCTTTTATTGTGAAGAGAGGAACTGTGCAGTCGGTCTTTAGAGTTGTGACGGCAGGTACGGCGTGAGAGTCTGTTGAAATAAAAAGTGTTTCTCGCCCTCCTCTCGGTCATTTTTTTAAAAATATGCTCTCGCAGCTGCCAACATCATCTCACAAGACTCTCGGGTGTCGTGAATGTCAATCAAGTGACGAAAGTGACCTCTTGGTGAAGATTGATGATTGCTAATTTTTAGGTCTATTTTTTTAACGCCTGGCTGGCGATCGACTGACACACCCTCCGCAAACGACCGGTAGCTCGTGATCGACGGAATGGGCACCCCTGGCCTACAGTATGTGCACTCTGCAGGGGTGGAGCACCAAATTCCGGGGCCCCATACACAAGACTCCTACAACCTACTCAGTGGCCTAGTGGTTAGAGTGTCCGCCCTCAGATCGGTAGGTTGTGAGTTCAAACTAGACTATAAAAATGAGACCCATTACCTCCCTGCTTGGCACTCAGCATCAAGGGTTGGAATTGGGGGTTATATCACCAAAATGATTCCCGGGCGTGGCCACCGCTGCTGCCCACTGCTCCCCTCACCTCCCAGGGGGTGATCAAGGGTGGTGGGTCAAATGCAGAGAATAATTTCGCCACACCTAGTCATGGCCCATGTACTTGTGTTTCAAGTACATGGGCCAGACGTGGCCGTCAAAGAGGTTTTACAACGGTTCTAAACATAGTCAATCCTCGAGCACTGAGGAACAGGTGAGGCAGGCATTAATAGCCACCTGATTGGCAACTGCAACCAGGTGTGCCAGCCTGCCAATCAGGGACAGGTGAGGGAAACGAACGCTCAGGGAGAAAAGCAGGAAGGGGAACAGAAATAAGAGCGCCGATAGGAAACAAACACCAAACGAGGAACCACCACCAGAAGTGAAGTGACAGATCGTCAGTCTGCTATTTAACATCAGCATAGCCATTAGAGACATATTTGTAATATGTGCCAATACTACAGCGGACATCAGTTAAAGGGGAACATTATCACAATTTCAGAAGGGTTAAAACCATTAAAAATCAGTTCCCAGTGGCTTATTATATTTTTCGAAGTTTTTTTCAAAATTTTACCCATCACGCAATATCCCTAAAAAAACCTTCAAAGTGCCTGATTTTAACCATCGTTATATACACCCGTCCATTTTCCTGTGACGTCACATAGTGAAGCCAACACAAACAAACATGGCGGAAAGAACAGCAAGCTATAGCGACATTAGCTCAGATTCAGACTCGGATTTCAGCGGCTTAAGCGATTCAACAGATTACGAATGTATTGAAACGGATGGTTGTAGTGTGGAGGCAGGTAGCGAAAACGAAATTGAAGAAGAAACTGAAGCTATTGAGCCATATCGGTTTAAACCGTATGCAAGCGAAACCGACGAAAACGACACGACAGCCAGCGACACGGGAGAAAGCGAGGACGAATTTGGCGATCGCCTTCTAACCAACGATTGGTATGTGTTTGTTTGGCATTAAAGGAAACTAACAACTATGAACTAGGTTTACAGCATATGAAATACATTTGGCAACAACATGCACTTTGAGAGTGCAGACAGCCCAATTTTCATCAATTAATATATTCTGTAGACATACCCTCATCCGCTCTCTTTTCCTGAAAGCTGATCTGTCCAGTTTTGGAGTTGAGGGTAGGGAAGCTAGGGTCGATATTCTTCTCTTGATCATCTTCGGTGGCATAAGGGACGGTGTGAGCCAAGACATCCAGGGGGTTTAACTCGCTCATCTGCGGGAACAAACTGCCACCATTGCTTGCCGTGCTACCGAGGTCCTTTGTCCCTGAATTGCTCACACACTCCGGCAGATTCAATGGGGGTCTGGCGGCAAATTTCTTTGACTTTATCGTTGGAAATGCATCTGCTTCGAGTGTCGCAGGATATCCACACATTCTTGCCATCTCTGTCGTAGCATAGCTTTCGTCGGTAAAGTGTGCGAAACAAACGTCCAATTTCTTGCCACTTTCGCATCTTTGGGCCACTGGTGAAACTTGAATCCGTCCCTGTTCGTGTTGTTACACCCTCCGACAACACACCAACGAGGCATGATGTCTCCAAGGTACGGAAAACAGTCGAAAAAACGGAAAATAACAGAGCTGATTTGACTCGGTGTTTGAGAAAATGGCGGATTGCTTCCCGATGTGACGTCACGTTGTGACGTCATCGCTCCGAGAGCGAATATTAGAAAGGCGTTTAATTCGCCAAAATTCACCCATTTAGAGTTCGGAAATCGGTTAAAAAAAATATATGGTCTTTTTTCTGCAACATCAAGGTATATATTGACGCTTACATAGGTCTGGTGATAATGTTCCCCTTTAAAACAAGTTGTAAGGATCCGCAAATCCTCGTGTGACGTCATAGGTCAACCGGAAAAGTAATTCAGCTATCCGGGCTAAAATGAAATAAGCGCACATGGCGTTTGACCAATAGTCACATTTGAAAACTTGGACTTCCCACATAGGTGAAAATACAAAAAAACTAACTATTTGAGAAATCAGACTAATTTGGTGCACATAGTGACTGTTTGATTAGTTACATATATTGTTAAGATGCAGTGTGGAACAATCATTTTTACATCCTGTTTTGCTGTGAGGCACACTTTAAACCAGGACTAGATGAGAAATGCTGTATGTCATATCTGCGCAACATAACCCTTTGAATCATTTGGGCAATAATGTTTTTATTCAGGTTGATTTATTGGGCTGCTAACTGAGATAAGACGGTCCCGCGAGGATGGAAAAAGGGAACAGGATATAAATAAAACCGTGTGGCAAAATATTCAGAACCCTTTCTTTCTGTTCTCATCATCTGTTGCTAATGGCTGTGAAAAAGCCGGATCCTCCCGTCTGTGACAAGACAAGAAATAAATTGCCCACTTTCTCTTGAGAGCAGAACATGTGACGTGAGACCATAAAATTGCATTCGGCAACAAAATTGGCTGACAATAGATTAAGTCATTTTAGCTTTATGCATTTCGTTTGTATGCACAAATAGTTCACTGGGCTTCAGGGAGTGGTAACAAAAGACAAACAAATACAGATTACAATCTTCTTCTATGATCCACCAACACACAATCAATTTGTTTTGCTCCTGATGTAAATGTTACCTCTGTGGTAAAAACTAAGTAGAATTTGCTATACCAACTGTGACAATGTGCATTTTGATGATATTGGAAAAATGGGATTGGACACTTGTGTCACTTACGCACACAAACACAAGTGGTACACAAACGCACTTCAGTGTGTCAGTCATTTCCTCATGTTTGAAAGTGTTTCCAATTGTCTACAATGTCATTGTGATGAAGGATGTTGGTGTTGCTGCTTGAAAATGTGCTGATAAGTATATTGATGCAAAACCCAAAACCAGCAAAGTTGGCACGTTGTGTGATTCGTAAATAAAAACAGAATACAATGATTTGCAAATCCTTTTCAACTTCTATTCAATTGAATATACTGCAAAGACAAGATACTTAATGTTCCAACTGAGATTTTTTTTTTTTTTTTTGCAAATAATCATTAACTTAGAATTTAATGGCAGCAACACATCGCAAAAAAGTTGGCACAGGGGCATTTTTACCACTGTGTTACATGGCCTTTCCTTTTAACAATACTCAGTAAATGTTTGGGGACTGAAGAGACCATTTTTTTAAGCTTTTCAGGTGGAATTCTTTCCCTTTCTTGCTTGATGTACAGCTTAAGTTGATCAAAGGGAGACAGGTCTGGACTACAGGCAGGCCAGTCTAGTACCTGCACTCTTTTACTATGAAGCATTGTCTTGCCGAAATAAGCAGGGGCGTCCATGGTAACGTTGCTTGGATGGCAACATATGTTGCTCCAAAACCTGAATGTACCTTTCAGCATTAATGGTGCCTTGAGCACTAATACACCCCCATACCATCACAGATGCTGGCTTTTGAACTTTCCGTCTATGACAATCCGGATGGTTACTTTTCCTATTTGTTCCAGAGGACACAACGTCCACAGTTTCCAAAAACAATTTGAAATATGGACTCGTCAGACCAGAGAACACTTTTCCACTTTGCATCAGTCCATCTTAGATGAGCTCGGGCCCAGCGAAGCCGGCAGTGTTTCTGGGTGTTGTTGATAAATGGCTTTCGCTTTGCATAGTAGAGTTTTAACTTGCACTTACAGATTTAGCGACAAACTGTAGTTACTGACAGTGGTTTTCTGAAGTGTTCCTGAGCCCATGTGGTGATATCCTTTACACACTGATGTCGCTTGTTGATGCAGTACCGGATTAAAGGTCCGTAATATCATCGCTTACGTGCAGTGATTTCTCGGGATTCTCTGAACCTTTTGATGATGTTACGGACCGTAGATGGTGAAATCCCTAAATTCCTTGCAATAGCACGTTGAGAAATGTTGTTGTTAAACTGTTCAACAATTTGCTAACGCATTTGTTGACAAAGTGGTCACCCTCACCCCATCCTTGTTTGTGAATGACTGAGCATTTCATGGAATCTACTTTTATACCCAATCATGGCACCCACCTGTTCCCAATTTGCCTATTCACCTGTGGGATGTTCCAAATAAGTGTTTGATGAGCATTCCTCAACTTTATCAGTATTTATTGCCACTTGTGCCAGCTTTTTGGTAACATGTTACAGGCATCAAATTCCAAATGAGCTAATATTTGCAAAAAACAACAATGTTTTCCAGTTGTAACGTTAAGTATCTTGTCTTTACAGTTGTAATTGAACATAGATTGAAAAGGATTTGCAAGTCATTGTATTTTGTTTTTACTTACGATTTACACAACGTGCCAACTTCACTGGTTTGGGGGTTTGTATGTATAACTCCACCAGGCTTAAAACAGACAACTTTGTATGGTTTGTGCCTGTGTTTGCTTGTTACTGTACCATCACAGGTAGGGATGCTTTGTCAAAAACAGATCCCAGTTGCTATTCCTGTTTAAACAACGCTGATGAAAAAGAAAATGTATGCTATCTTCATTTGCGTCAATGTGAACGTCCTCACGCTACGTGTTTACTGGTCAGAAAACACAATGAAAACAAAAAATATATATAAATATTTTTTTATTTTTTTTTAATACCGGTATACAGTACAACCCTAGTATGTGCATTTGTATTTTTTTCTAAACTACACAAAGTTAATGCTAATCAACTTGTTTGTTATTATTTTCAATATAAAATTCAACACAACTTGGTACTGTAAATGGTAAAGACCAGGAAAGAACATGTTTTATTCTGGTGCAGATTACAGTATTTATTTAAACATGTATTGAGCCGGATTTTTTTTTCAAAAGGAGACTGAAGGCAGCAAAAAAAAACTATTGAAATACAATATATCAAATCCAATCCACTTTATTTATATAGCACATTACAACAAAAATGTTTCTAAAGTGCTGCACAACAATATTAAAAACAATATTCAAATATTATCCTTAGCTCCACCAATGACTGAATAAAAACAACAAATAAATAAATATACAGTCGTCCCTCGCCACAACAAGCTTCAAATATTGCGGTTTCACTACATCTCGGATTTTGAAAAATGCAAGCATATTCTACAAATGTTTTACCTAAATGTGTCATTATTTTAAATTACTTTATTTTCTTGTATTTTGTATTTTTTTCTGTCTCGCGTGCTTACTTTTCGTTCCTATTTGCCTCAATTTGCCACCATTCCTCTCCATCATCTGGCTCCATCATCTGTCCCTGATTGGCAATCAAAACACACCTGTTCCTGGTTGCCAATCAGGATGCTGCATGTACCAGCTATGTCCTCTGGATGGTGCTGAATCGTTGTGTATGTATTGTATATGTTGCTTTTGTGCTTTGCATCTATGGTGTCTTTAGTAGCCGTTTTGGACTTTCTGTGCACTTTTCTGTTGCACTAGTTTTTGTTTTGTGTGGACTCTCGCTCTACTAGTTGTATTTGATTTTTGTTATTAAATACAATATTACCAGCACGCCTTCTTCTGTGTCTGCATTCTGGGGTCAAGACCAACACACAACCCTAACAAAATTAAGGGTTTAATGAAGTCGTATTTACTGTATGTCTTACGACGCATTATTTGTCTTATTTTTAGTTTGAGGGAAGAACTGCTGCATATATCGGTATTAGTTGATATCTGTATAAGAAATGAAGTGTTGAGCAATATCGGAATATCGGAAAGTAAGCCACCACCGGATATTCCTGCTTAATACCTAATTAAGAAGCTAAGAAGTTTATACTTTAATTAAAATTATCCTGTTAAAAACATGATTGTTCACATATGCTTGGGCCAATTATACTTTTTGCTGGATGATATACCGTCCCACAGATTACTGCAGATAAACAATATTAATGTCAGCATTATTTTGACACCAAATTAAGCACTAATATATAACTAATATAGTAAGTAATATTAATAAATACTCTTTTAAACACAATCAACTTTGATTTCTCAATAGTATTTTTTTACAGATGTACATTGGAAGGTCAATAACTTTTAACTACCCTAAATAAGTAAACAAACAATAAAAAAATATGTACTTGTAATCTTTGTTAACAAAAATTGCACTTTAATAAATATTTAACATCTAGAAGCACAGTTTTTTTCTCCCAGTTGAAAAAACTGGGTCGGGTGGTAGTTTTTTTGTCCTTGTTGTTGCTATAACTTTAGAACAAATTGGGCAGATGGGCAGATAGACAGATAGACAGATAGACAGATAGACAGATAGAACTTTGATTCCTTCAGGAGAGTTTCCTCAGGAAAATTAAAATTCCAGCAGCAGCGTACAGAATTGAGATCTAATTTAAAAAGTAAAAAGTAAATAATGGCGGTGTAAATTTAAATAAAATAGAAAATATTACAATAAGAATAAAAATAAAAAGCAACAATAAGAATAAAAATGTAACAGTAAAAATAAGAATATAAATAGAGAAACTAGGCAGTAGTGACCATATTATGAAAATGTATTGCACTGTTAATTGCACTGTTTTTTGTTGCAGTTTATCTTAGTATTGTTATTGTTTTGCATCCCCGGTCATCTTAGAACTCCCCTCCCCCCCAGTTGTACAGTCTGATGGTGTGTGGGACAGAGGAGTTTTTTAGTCTATTAGTCCTGCACTTGGGATGAAGCAGTCTAGCACTGAACAGGCTCCTCTGGCTACTGATAACGGTATGCAGAGAGTGACTGGCATCATCCAGGATGCTAACTAGTCTTTCCACAATCCTCTTCTCTGCCCCCGTCACCAGTGAGTCCAGTTTCATTCCGATCGTAGAGCCGGCCCGCCTGATCAGTTTTTCAAGTCTGGAGCTGTCCTTCTTAGATGTACTGCCCCCCAGCACACTATGATGTAGAACAGAACACTGGCAACCACAGACTGATAGTACATCCACGAGAGTTTTTTTGCAAATGTTGAAGGAGCACAGCCTCCTCAGGAAGTACAGCCTGCTCTGTCCTTTCCTGTACAAGTGGTCCGTGTTAACAGTCCAGTCCAGCTTATTGTCCACCCACCCCCCGAGGTACTTGAATGAGTCCACGGTCTGTACCTCGACTCCCTCGATCCCAATAGGTTGTGACCTTGTACTCGACCTCCCAAAGTCAATGACCAGCTCCTTGGTCTTTGACGGATTGAGCTGCAAAAGGTTCCTGTGGCACCAGACAGCAAAGTCCCTCACCAGGCTCCGAAACTCCTCCTCTCTGCCGTCCCTGATGTACCCGACGATGGCTGTGTCATCCGCGAACTTCTGGATGTGACACAGCTCCGAGTTGTAGCAGAAGTAGAAGTAAAATAAGAAGACTCGTTCATCCGTGTTTATAATAATAATAATAATAATAATAATAATAATAATAATAACTGGGATTTATATAGCGCTTTTCTAAGTACCCAAAGTCGCTTTACATGTAGAACCCATCATTCATTCACACCTGGTGGTGGTAAGCTACTTTCATAGCCACAGCTGCCCTGGGGTAGACTGACGGAAGCGTGGCTGCAATTTGCGCCAACGGCCCCTCCGACCACCACCAATCATTCATCATTCAATTCACCGGTGTGAGTGGCACCGAGGGCAAAGGGTGAAGTGTCCCGCCCAAGGACACAACGACAGCGATTTTTGGATGGTAAGAGGCGGGGAGCGAACCTGCAACCCTCAGGTTTCTGGCACGGTTGCTCTACCCACTACGCCATGCCGCCCCGTTTATGGGCTGATTTTGCTCACTTATTTGAAACTGAAATATTCCCAAACCGGACATTTGGCTGGGCAGCACGGTGGCAGAGGGGTTAGTGCATCTGCCTCACAATACGAAGGTCCTGAGTAGTCCTGAGTTAAATCCCGGGCTCGGGATCTTTCTGTGTGGAGTTTGCATGTCCTCTCCGTGACTTCGTGGGTTCCCTCCGAGTAGTCCGGCTTCCTCCCACTTCCAAAGACATGCACCTGCCTTCCGCCCGATTGTAGCTGAGATAGGCTCCAGCGCCCCCCGCGACCCCAAAGGGAATAAGCGGTAGAAAATGGATGGATGGATGGACATTTGGCTTTGAAATGATCTTTTTTCCTCATAATTGTTTTTTTTACCTGGTAGTGAGTAGCGTCTTGCACAGATCTCAGTCCGTGCATCCTGTGTGTGTAAGCTAGCAGTCCAACCTCCTCCCACAGAGACAAAGATTGACGATGACTGACAAGAGGATTCACTCTGTTCATTTAATTCTGCTATTGAATAAACACACTCAGGTGCTAGGAGCCGTGAACGGCATAAACCCTCTTGTACCCTGTTTTGAACGTCGGACTTGTCAATTTATCGATGACGGCAAAGTTAGAGCTTATTTTCATTTATTGCTTGATTATCATTGATCATTTATTAACGACCTACGTTGAGTCGTCAATGAAAATAATACTATTTTGAAAATAGTGTTTTACCACAGTGCAACAGTATCCCAATACCAGCATAATGAAAAGAGCTCAGAACGACAAGCATCTGAAAACAATGGCTGAGGGAATAAGGTCACAGTTGACCATGAAGGGGAAGCGCTACTGTTGTTGTGGATGCAGCTTCACAGCCCCTGACTTGTCATGAAACAAAGTGGTGAGGAAAGAATGCCCCGCTCATTAGGACAGATCAATAATCTAAACCTAGGAAGCCTGAGATGGATGCCATGCGATGGAATCAAAGTGTGCACTAATGGATGAGTGATTTCTTTGGCCAGCCAAGTTTCCATCCATAGTTTTTGATGCGTTCTAATTAAAGAATGAACAGCTGTTCCATTTGACCTGTGCTCCCTGTAAACACAAGCTCAACAGCCACGGAAGAAGGGAAGTGATGTGGGGTAGCAGAGTGAAGAATCTCAAGACACTTAATGGGAAAGGGAGAAAAAGCAGTAAACGTAAAGTACGACACCATGGTAGAAATGCTAATTTTGTTGCATCAGTAATGAGATGCTTGTTGCAATTTAAATCACCCTACAGAAAAGGTGTTTTATAAAAATTGTAGAGGTGGTAGTTTTCCTTAATTATGTGTTGGTTGTTTTTGTAGCAAATACCAAGAAGAAAATGATATACCATGCATGCATTTACTGCCTTTGCCATGTTGTGTTTGGTCTGATGACACATGGAAGAGTTTGAGCTGAGGACAGGAGAAGAAATTAGCTTGCATCCAATCAGTACAGCAGCACAACAAAAACAAAACGCGGCGCAGGACTGAATCGTTCCCATTTGTAATCAATCAAGTGTCGTTAGTTGCATACAAACTTATTTTGCGGAGGCACACCAAACAAATCTCTAGAAAACGTCAACTGCACTGTTGCACAATGGGGCTTGAAAGTGTTCCGTAGTAAACGCAATGCATTGTGGGTCTTGCTGGCCTCTAGCTTGTTTACATGGCTAAATGCAGGACTCTGCGATAATGCTTTTTTTCTTTTCTTTAATAAGTTCCAAAGATGACGTGAACATGTGGCATTAACTGCCACAATCCTTGTCATGATCGCTTCAGGAAAAAAAACGATTTGGCAAGATTTTTGTCATTGAAAGCAAAGCCACAGAACTCGGGATCTAAAAATAGCCTGCATAGCAGCCGTGAGACGATCAAAAATAACTTAACAGCATCACATGGTACATATTGGTGTGTTCACGGCATTTTCAGACTGGTAAGTTTGAGTCACACGTAGCATTTAGTAGGCTGTTAACGGGAGTCATTCTTGCTGTGGGCTACAATTGATTGATTGAAACTTTTATTAGTAGATTGCACAGTGAAGTACATATTCCGTACAATTGACCACTAAATGGTAACACCCGAATAAGTTTTTCAACTTGTTTAAGTCGGGGTCCACTTAAATTGATTCATGATACAGATACATACTATCTAATATATACTAACATTATAATACAGTCATCACACAAGATAATCATCAGAGTATATACATTGAATTATTTACATTATTTACAATCCGGGGTGTGGGATATGGAGGGGGGTGGGGTTAGGTTTGGTTGGTATCAACACTTCAGTCATCAACAATCAGCATCAACAATTGCATCATCAGAGAAATGGATATTGAAACAGTGTAGGACTGACTTGGTAGGATATGTACAGCAAGTAGTGGACATAGAGAGAGAGAGAGATCAGAAAGTATAAGAAAAAGTGTCTATATTTGATTATTTACAATTCGAAGAGATATTATGTGGAAGGGAGGGTGTACAGTATTTTTGGGGAAAAAAAGCATGTTGCGGTGTCTGTTCACATCTAGTCATGGGTAAGCCCAAACAGGAATGAGTATTATTTTCGGCAAGGTAGCACAGTGATCAAAGCATTTAAAAGTAATATAAGCTTATTTTTCCAGGGAAACCTGCTTATGAATGAGACTGGGCAGTCAGTGGGCACCCTCACTCCATCTCGGACATAAGAGATGTAAGCCATAGATTACGCGCAATTAGAATGGATGACAATAAGCTTTAAAAGACTTTGCATTCTGTAATTTTTGTCCGGTATAAAAACTGACTCCGTTAACAAAATGTAGGCAAGTTTAGCTTCGACAATTGCGTCGGCTTACTCAAATTTCTTGTCTACTGGGCGGGCTCCTAAGGATCATTTCCACCACTTATTTTTACTTATTATTACTTATTTTTTCGAGGTAGTGAGCCTTTGAAATAGTGTACAGTTTGTCTCGGTACAGTCCATTGATTTTTCTATTTTAATCCAGTTTGTTGCTCTCGCTGACATTACCGCAGGTACAGTACAGCCATGTAAACAAAAGCTTTGGCAAACAAAAATGGCTACCGCCCACAATGCATTGCGAAATCTCATGCCCTTTCGAGCCTTATAGGCCAGTGGTCCCCAACCACCGGTCCGAGGACCGGTACCGGTCCATAACGTATTTTCTACCGGGCCGCAGAGAAACATACAATAATTTATAAACAACTGAATTTTCTCCGACTTAACTTTCGCCTGTCCCACTAGACCAGGGGTCGGCAACCCGCGGCTCCGGAGTCGCATGCGGCTCTTTGATCACTCTGATGCGGCTCAGCTGCATACTTAACGCTCCTCCTGATTTTCCTGGGAGACTTCCGGATTTCAGTGCCTCTCCCAGAAATCTACCGGGGCAAATATTCTCAGATTTTCACCCTAACAATTACAATAAGGGCGTGCCGTGATGGTACAGCATTTAACGCCCTCTACAACCTGTACAAACAGCGTGCCAGCCCAGACAAGTGTTGTATGCAACTGCTGCTGGCACACGTTGGTGACAGCAAGGCATACTTGGTTAACAGCCACACAGGTTACACTGACGGTGGCCGTATAAAACAACTTTAACACTCTTACTAATATGCGCCACACTGTGAACCAAAACCAAACAAGAATGACAAACACATTTCGGGAGAACATCCGCACCTTAACACAACATAAACATAATAGAACAAATACCCAGAATCCCATGCAGCCCTAACTCTTCCGGGCTACATTATACACCCCCGCTACCACCAAACCCCGCCCACCCCAACCTTGCCCCCCCCCCCCCCGTGCGCCGGTTGAGGTGGGCAGGGTTTGGTGGTAGGGGGGGTGTATAATGCAGCCCGGAAGAGTTAGGGCTGCAAAGGATTCTGGGTATTTGTTCTGTTGTGTTTATGTTGTGTTAAGGTGCGGATGCTCTCCCGAAATGTGTTTGTCATTCTTGTTTGGTGTGGGTTCACAGTGTGGCGCATTATTAGTAAGAGTGTTAAAGTGGTTTTATACGGCCACCGTCAGTGTGACCTGTGTGGCTGTTAACCAAGTATGCATTGCTGTCACTTTTGTGAGTTAGCAGAAGCCTCATACATCCAGTGGCTGGGCCGGTACGCTGTTTGTACAGGTTGTAAAGGGCGTTAAATGTTGTGCCTTCACGGCACGCTCGAGAGAATAGTTGCCCTGAAATTTTGCGTAGTCTCCCGGAAAAATCGGGAGGGTTGGCAAGTATGACGCTGTCAAGCGCCATTCATATAAAACTCGCGGGCCGCAGTAACATTAAATTTTCATATTAAAGTGTGGGCCCCGCGTGTCTGAGACCCCTGGTTTTACATAGTACAAAGCAAAAAAAAAACGTTGTATGCAGTGTTATTTCATTTTAAAATTCAACAGAGTTTTGTAGCTCTCATTGTCTTCTTTAATTTGTGAATCTGGTCAAAATGGCTCTTTGAGTGGTAAAGGTTGCCGACCCCTGCACTGGACACACCAATAAGCTTGTTTACAAATGCACAATAAAACTCCTCATAGGAAGTTGCCATTTGTTATAACTTTGTGACATGATACAACGCACATTAAAGAACATATAAAATTAAAATGTGACAGATTGTAGCCAAAGGCTGATTTCCATCTGCAGTCCCCAGCAGGTTGATGGTATTTACTACCATCAACCTGCTGGGGATCTTATTGCAAAGGAACAAGCCCTGGGCTCCTACTAATGCAACGTTATAGTGATCTGTATTTTTCATGCACTTATTTTTGCTGTATTCATCTGGCACAAGTGGAAAGCCGGTCCCTGAAAATAATGCCTACATGAAAACCGGTCCATGGTGAAAAAAAGGTTGGGGACCACTGCTATAGGCCACATCATTTACTCACACACTGTAAACAACTAAATTATTTTTTATTTTGGGGGCCTCATTTAGAGAAAGCTAAAGACCGGGGGGCCAGACTTCACTCCTTTCACTAGTATTCTTGTTTTGTATATTCCGGAGAACCAGCATCCTCTACAGTAGACATTTGATCTTGGTCTATTTATTTTGCCAGAGTAACAGGAGTGCACAGCTGTTTCTAAGGACCTCCTGCAAAAAAGCTAGTCAAAGATCATCTCTATGACAGCGCTCTAGTGTTTTTTTAAGAAAATGCTACAAAAAATGTGAGTTTAAAGTTTTTTTTAACTTAGCTTGCAGGCCACCAGTTTAAAAGCTCAAATGATGAAAAAGAGAGGACCTAAAATGGAACCTTGATGAACACTACTAGTATAACTAAAGAAGTTGAACGAATGACTACTGACTGCATCTGAAATAAACAATCTACAGCAACACCTCAGTTACCACTGTTTCATACATCACAAAAAAGAATGTGTAACTGTCAAAAAGGAGAAGACTTAAAGAGGTGCTTTGAAGAACACCTCAATTATTTAAATCATAAGTTTGGACCCAAAGGTTCTGGGTTTGCTAAGAATGTTAAAATGTCAATGCAAGGATCTGCCAATGTGGTCCAAGTTCCTCTGTACAACAGGAGCACTCTAGTGTTTTTAGGAAGCTGCTGCAAAAAGGTTTAATTCACAAGTTTTGAACTGAACTCGGGGGCCAGTATGGTGTCATTCCCAGGCCAGATTTGGCTCCCCAAATAGCGCTGTATATATTTTTAATCACTCAAAACTATAGATGTCCGATAATGGCTTTTTTGCCGATATCCTATATTGTCCAACTTTTAATTACAGATTCCGATATCAACCGATACCGATATATTCAGTCGTCGAATTAACACATTATTATGCCTAATTTTGTTGTGATGCCCCGCTGGATGCATTAAACAATGTAACAAGGTTTTCCAAAATAAATCAACTCAAGTTATGGAAAAAAATGCCAACATGGCACTGCCATGTTTATTATTGAAGTCACAAAGTCGAATGTGAGTGTGAATGTTGTCTGTCTATCTGTGTTAGCCCTGTGATGAGTTGGCAATTTGTCCAGGGTGTACCCCGCCTTCCGCCCGATTGTAGCTGAGATAGGTTCCAGCACCCCCCGCGACCCCGAAGGGAATAAGCGGTAGAAAATGGATGGGATGGAAGTCACAAAGTGCATTATTTTTTTTAACATGCCTCAAAACAGCAGCTTGGAATTAGGGACATGCTCTCCCTGAGAGAGCATGAGGAGGTTGAGGTGGGTGGTGTTGGGGGGGCGGGCTTGAGGTGTGTGTGTGTGGGAGGGGGGGGGGGTATATTTGTATATGTGTATATTGTAGCGTCCCGGAAGAGTTAGTGCTGCAAGGGGTTCTGTGTATTTGTTCTGTTGTATTTATGTTGTGTTACGGTACGGATGTTCTCCCGAAATGTGTTTGTCATTCTTGTTTGGTGTGGGTTCACAGTGTGGTGCATATTTGTAACAGTGTTAAAGTTGTTTATACGGCCACCCTCAGTGTGACCTGTATGGCTGTTGACAAAGTATGCGTGCATTCACTTGTGTGTGTGAAAAGCCGTAGATATTATGTGATTGGCAGTGCCTTTAAGGTATATTGGCGCTCTGTACGTCTCCCTACGTCCGTGTACCACTCCGTACAGGGGCGTTTTAAAAAGTCATAAATTTTACTTTTTGAAACTGATACCGATGATTTCCGATATCACATTTTAAAGCATTTATCGGCCAATAATATCACAAGCTAAATATATATTATATATTGTACTGTAAGTGCAGGTCATGAACATAAACTCAATCATTTGTACCACTTGAGAGAAAAAGAGCTCAAGCAGTCAGTTTTTAAATTCTATGATTTAATAATGAGCAAAGAACCTCCTTCCTAGTGGACATTATACGGCCCCGAGCTAGATGACTTTGCCCCGTGTATACGCTCACCACTTCAGGGAAGACACCTTTTTTTAAAAAATGCAGGCTTGAGTACACATCCTAAAATAAAGTTGGAAGCTGTGCCAACTATCTGTCAGTCAGACACAGACGGGGCAGTGTTTTCCGGAAAGTCAACAACAGTGAGCTACAAATAAACTTGTGGAACATTTAGCTTGTTAGCTTCGTTTGCCGTGAGCAAACAATGGGCAATTAAAGAGAGTCAGGGAGTGTCATTGGACCTTGAATGAATTGATCCTCAAAGCAGGAGCCTAAACCAGCCATGAATATTTGTCTTTTTCTTCAGTGAATAGACTAACCAAGCATGATGTTGCTTTAAAATAAAGTTTAAGTGAAAATAGCACTGATAGTCACACACACACACACACACACACTAGGTGTGGTGAAATTACCCTCTGCATTTGACCCATCCCCTTGTCCCCGGGAGGTGAGGGGAGCAGTGAGCAGCAATGGTGGCCGCGCTCGGGAATCATTCTGGTGATTTAACCCCCAATTCCAACCCTTGATGCAGGGAGGTAATGGGTAATGAGTTTTATAGTCTGGTATGACTCGGCCGGGTTTTGAACTCACAACCTACCGATCTCAGGGCGGACATTTGTCTTCTTAATGTTAAATGGTTGTAACAGATATACTGCATCTAAACCAACCTCAACAAGTGCAGAGACACATTATATGTCAAAAGTGGATGAAGTGCGGTGTAGCGCTTCGAGCCACACACAAAGTAATATGCGGCCTTCACGTTACACAGCCAGGGAAACATTTATTTTCATACAGAATGAAAAGCACACAATGTTCAAACTTACATCAGGAGATGATCCCGAGTAATGCACACCCACATTCTCTGCTGTGGACTATTTGAGCAATGTTATCAAACACCCACAACCACTGCTACTGTAAGTGCAGCTGGAAGTATGAGTACACCGAGTGTGCCGGTGTTACTCAGTTCAAAAGGAACTTACATCCAAGGGTTCATTATTATCTTTTCCTACATTTCAAACACTTCCTTGTGGTCTAAAATTAAATTATTTCTCTGTCAGGCCTGTTATACTCTGTCGTTTTTTATTAAAACATTTATTGAGAGTCTTATGGTAAATGGTAAATGGATTATACTTGTATAGCGCTTTTCTGCCTTCAAGGTACTCAAAGCGCTTTGACACTATTTCCACATTCACACACTGATGGCTGGAGCTTGCTCAAGGACACAACGGACGTGACTAGGTTGGTAGAAGCTGGGGATCGAATCAGGAACCCTCAGGTTGTTGGAACGGCCACTCTCCCAACCGCGCCACGCCGCCCCCTTATGTGTTTTTCTTTTATTTGTTGGTTTCACTGTCTTTCAGTTAAAGATCAAACAGCCTGAATAGTATTGTTAAGTCTTGCTCTAAGATTACCGGAGTAAAACTAAGAGTAAACTTCTTCTGCAACCAGCAAATCCTCCGCAAAGCAAAGAGCATTTTAGCCTCCCCGAGCCATGTCCTTGCAAGGGAATTCTTTCTGTTGCCTTTAGGGCGACGTTATGCCCTTCCATTGTGTAAAACAAATGGACAAATCATTCTTCCCCTGTGCAGTCAGACTCTTGAACTCTTAAACTTTTACATTTTTCAGAGTGTTGTATTGTTTACGTTTTATTGACTTTTTATTTATTGTGAGCAATGTAGGCTTTGTGAACCACGGCAACCTGCTGCTGAAAATGAATTGCCCCTTGAGGGATTAATAAAGTTGTTTGAATTTAATATATAACTGTTTTGGTCGAAATTATGCATAGATTCAGTTTTACAGACCATCTTCAAGCCGCTTTCTGACCGCCTCTTCAGATTGAGCCCTTTTGTGGGCGATATTATTTACAGGCTAAAGCCCTCCTCCAGGCCAAGCCCCATTCGACTGTGTCTTCTTCAGCCATGTTGTAGCTTTTAGCGCTTCCATATGGAGTCCATTAACAGATATAAATTGGAACTATACGCTACCTTTAATTAGAAATGGCAACAGCAGAGGATTTTAGCATGCATGTGAATTTACGAGGACTTAAGTGGATCCCAAATGCACAAAAATGGGTAATATCAGATACAAAAAGTTGTGTATGCATCATCGGGTCCCTTTCAAATGAAACACATACATTATTTGAGTCATATGGTTGTTCATTTACACAAAGTTTTACATAAAATCTTATAAAGGGGAACCTGTTGAACATCTCTTATCAATTGGTATGAAGGACTCTGTGGTTGCCCATCATTGCTCCCTAGTTTCTGCTTCTAAAAGTGATGTACTGTATGTATCTAGCCACTGTCTGTCAGACCGCAGCAGACCATAGTCATCAGTACCTGGGTCTCATTATTTTGTTCTTTCACCTTATCGATGCTTTTTTTGGTCCTTCAGAACATGCACTAAAGTGATCATTGTGCTTCATTTTTGCCCAATTATTGAGCTCCCCAGTCCTTTATTCTCATCTGTGACAGTTTCTAACACTCATTGTATCTGTTACACCTCCTTATTTCATCTTTTGTAATGAATGGGGTTAAGGTTTTAACAACTCTGTGAGCCTTAGAGGGTTCAACCTTTTCGCACAGCCACCGCAATTATTTTCAGAACAAAACATCCCTTTGTGCCATGCCCCTTACCTTGAGCTGTATTATTAATTAAGTTTCATACATGTATCTACAGACGATGATGACTTACATTGTTAGGAGACACTGTGAGGACACTCCGACTCTTCCGCATCTTTCTTTGAGAATGTCCCCTCACATACACTCCTGCAAACAAGATATATACAAGCAAGTTCAGGTTGGTACAAAAAACTTAAAATAATAGATAATTATATGTGTGTCTTCTCCTCCCAGTATTGTGGGCGTTTTGATGATCAGCACATACAGTCGTGGTCAAAAGTTTACAAACACTTGTAAAGGACATAATGTCATGGCTGTCTTGAGTTTCCAATAATTTCTACAACTCTTATTTTTTTGTGATAGAGTGATTGGAGCACATAGTTGTTGGTCACAAAAAACATTCATGAAGTTTGGTTCTTTTATGAATTTATTATGGGTCTACTGAAAATGTGACCAAATCTGCTGGGTCAAAAGTATACATACAGCAATGTTAATATTTGGTTACATGTCTCTTGGCAAGTTTCACTGCAATAAGGCACTTTTGGTAGCCATCCACAAGCTTCTGGCAAGCTTCTGGTTGAATTTTTGACCACTCCTCTTGACAAAATTGGTGCAGTTCAGCTAAATTTGTTGGTTATCTGACATGGACTTGTTTCTTCAACATTGTCCACACGTTTAAGTCGGGACTTTGGGAAGGCCATTCTAAAACCTTAATTCTAGCCTGATTTAGCCATTCCTTTACCACTTTTGACGTGTGTTTGGGGTCATTGTCCTGTTGGAACACCCAACTGCGCCCAAGACCCAACCTCCGGGCTGATGATTTTAGCTTGTCCTGAAGAATTTGGAGGTAATCCTCCTTTTCCAATGTCCCATTTACCCTCTGTAAAGCACCAGTTCCATTGGCAGCAAAACAGGCCCAGAGCATAATACTACCACATGGACAAAGATAAGACCTACTGGAGGAAAGGAAATTTAGCTGAACTGCACCAATTTTGTCTTCAATAACACCATAAAAAGATGATCGCTTAGTTGATAGTCATTTTTAATAAAGAAAGTCACTCAGAGGATTGGAGAGGTCTCTAGAAACTTTGAAAAAAATCTCAACAAATGACATTGTACAATAAGCAGCAACAATTGAAAAATAGAGCAAAACCATATACAGTAGGTAAAAATATATGTTAATACTAATTTAGAATAACACAGATGTGTTTTGAATTGTATGTATAACATTTGTTTAGCCTTTTTAAAGAAAATATATGCATCATCACAGATTATGCAAATTATATGATAATGTCATATGCACCACATCCCCATTACGCCCCGAGCCACGCCCCCGCTGCCACAGGTATGTTGGCAATCTGGGAGAAACCCTGCACATCCATTGTGTCCTTCAAGGTACCCTTTTTTCACATAAATATGAATATCAGCACAATACATCAAATGCTTACTAATGGAACTTCGACGGTTCAAACACCTGCCGCCACACATTCTGCTGTGCGCTCCTCTGAACGCACCACTGGACACGCCCACGGGCGTTCCGCTCCTGCTGCAGCCGCGCGGTCAATCTGCAATCAACACACCTGACGACGATGAGAGCTCACCCTTCCTTCTTAAGCCAGTGTGTCCTGTGTTCCAGTGCCTGAACGTAGCTACTTGTACAATAAGCCTTACACGTCTCTATCTTACCTCGCCTATGTGCTTCCTTGCTCTCTGTGTTTCCCCTCCTCTGTGCTCATCGTGTCTTGTACTGTGTCGTCATCCTGCAGCTCCGCGTCATTCCCTGGTTTCCAGCAGTGTGTCTCGTCTCCCTGGATTCCCTCTGGACTTCCTGCTGCCTCCCCGGATCTCGACCTCACGCCTGCCCCCGGACAACGACGCCTCGCTCAAGCCCCTGACCATCTGGCTGTCCCCAGACCTTGTCCATTCTGGACTTCCTCATCTATCTCAATAAATAATCGCTTCACATAGTCACACCACAAAAATTTGGATTACTTACACATATCATTCTTGTATATTATAAATAAAGTTGATTTGATTTGATTTGATATTAATAAACACGCTGCAAGCTAAGCGACGTCCCTGTCTGAGTGCCGTCTCCTTCTCCGCTGTACCGTTACAGGAGCATTCTGTTCTACAAATTCAAGCACATGCATTTTATACAGAATATTAAAATGTATTCATAATAATAGTAGCACCATATTTTTCGGACTATAAATCGCAGTTTTTTTCCTAGTTTGGCCGGGGGTGCGACTTATACTCAGAAGCGACTTATGTGTGAAATTATTAACACATTACCGTAAAATATCAAATATTATTATTTAGCTCATTCACGTAAGAGACGAGACGTAGAAGATTTCATGGGATTTAGCGATTAGGAGTGACAGATTGTTTGGTAAACGTATAGCATGTTCTATATGCTATAGTTATTTGAATGACTCTTACCATAATATGTTACGTTAACATACCAGGCACGTTCTCAGTTGGTTATTTATGCCTCATATAACGTACACTTATTCAGCCTGTTGTTCACTATTCTTTATTTATTTTAAATTGCCTTTCAAATGTCTATTCTTGGTGTTGGGTTTTATCAAATACATTTCCCCCAAAAATGCGATTTATACTCCAGTGCGACTTATATATGTTTTTTCCTTCTTTATTGTGCATTTTCGGCCGGTGCGACTTATACTCCGAAAAATACGGTACATGATCTTATCTCAAACAGGGTGTGTAAAATAGACTGTTACTGAACCCGTCATACTTTAACATAATTCTGAAAGTATATTACCATTCAGAAAAGAAAAAAAAATTCTTCAAAAGGTCAGTTACAATAATAATAATAATAATAATATTAATAATAATAATGGCACTTTTCTAGACACTTTACAGAGAGGTGACAACCCATCATTCATTATTTGATGGCGTTAAGCTACATTTTATAGCCACAGCTGCCCTGTGTAACGGAAGCGTGGCTGTCAAATAGCGCCTACAGCCCCTCCGACCACCGCCACACATTCATTCACATTCATACACCAGTGTGAGCAGCGCTCCCAAGGATACAACAGGAGTGACTTGGATGGTAGAAGCAGGGATTGAACCTGGAACCCGGAACCTGGAGTCCAAAATACAACAGTTTTGGTCATGTTTTTAAGAGGCTGACTTAGCAATTTACACACTTAAGTGTGCATTTAGACACTTCAAAGCCATATGCACCTACCCTCTGAACATACTGTATCCTTTGTCAAGGCCATTGCGGATTCATAAACCATACGGTCACATACCTTCCCTCACTTTATAGATGTGTAATTTGAACAGGGAGACCTCTGAGAAAAGAGTCACGGCAAAAGATGTCAGGCAACCTGTCCTATTTCATCTCCAGTGTGCGGTGCATGCCAAGGTTCCAAGGATCAGTGGCGAAGTTGTGAATCA